>NC_041048.1:41409540-41554540 GCF_900634775.1 Gouania willdenowi
GTTGTCATTTGGTGCTTTTGGAGTAAATTGTATGCATTTTTGCTATTGCTTTGTGTCCTTTTCCATCAGTCTGTGTCTTTGTGGGGTCTTTTTGTGTGTTTTTTGCTGTTGTTTTTGTGTATTTTCCATCAGTTTGTGTGCTTTTGGAGTCATTTTGTGCATTTGCTCAGTTTCCCTGTGTCAGTCACACCTACATTATAAAATGTATTCACATTGATTATATTTTTGCATTGTGAAAATGTTGCTTTTTCCATTTAATGTCATTCTAGATGTATTCATCAGAGCTTTAAATATGTCAGAGACAAACTGATTGATTAGAAATCATTACCATCTCTTGACTGATTACTGTGAAAGTGATTCATCATGTGAGAAATTATTCTGCCCATTTCTTTGCTATTTCTTTCAAATAAATTTGGTATTTCTGTCACGGTCTGACATGTTTGTGTTATAATGTAGACTTTAAGTCTCTGTCAGTCCTCGTGTTGTTCATCTCTTTGTTTGTCCATCACATGGTTGAGCTCCTTTGTTCACAAATAAAATAGATGATAATAGAACAGTATCAATGCTTTCTGCCTCCGTCCCTGACAGCGTGTCCCTCTACATACAAACAATCCTTTTGTCCTTGAGAAAACAGCAGCAAACACAGCCTGCAGGTCAACAACCGTTCTACATGTCCCACGTCTACTCCCACACTAAGTCTGTGACAAATAACCTGGCATCACATGTGACAACATGAAGGTAAACGTGACTAACCAGCAAATAAATAATCAAATGTCTTCACAAAGAGCTGCTTTACACTATCACAACATTATTACATTTTACACAAAAATCATCCCTGTACGTACATACAGTAGATTATCTGGAACATTTTGATCTTTTCTCTCTAAATATTGATATACGAGATGAATCAACATATAAATATTTTTTAACTCAATAAAGTTTGACCACAAAAACAATTATGGGTTAAATTTGATGCAAAAACAAACAGCTGATCAATATGTTCCACTTTAGTCGTTTTATTCTGAAAATCCTTCATTTTTGTCTAGAGTTTTAATTTTAATTTAATTTTGATTATTTTAATTCAGGTTTACACTCTGTTATTTTATGGCCCTTTTACAGCACAGTGCAAAATAAAACTTCACCATATTCTTGTTTTAGCTCATTTATTTTCAACTATTTGGTGGTTTTTATCTTTCATGAGCTCTGACTAGGGATGTAACGATTAATCGTAAGGCAGTTAAAAATCGATTCATAGGTATCACGGTTGATATCGATTTTCTGACAATTGAATCGCAGTACTTTTTTTAACCAGCAGAGGGCTATCCGGAAGTGTAGGCGGCGGGCGGAGTCTGCTAATACTTTCTTTCTGGCTGCCTTCTACTCTTAAATATGTTAATAAATGATTCATTACCCCTTTAGCACCGAAAGAATATCTGTAATATTACTTGAATATCTGTAAAAGTCACGTTTTTCTATTAGCTCTGTCTGCTAGCATAGCATCTCTTCTTCACTGCAAGATATCTGCATGTCAACCGACCACTGGGTTACCAGCGCCCTCTGCTGGTCCAAACAAATATGACGTAAATCAGTGCAATCACGTTTTTTTTTTTTTGAAGTCCAATTGTTAAGGCACAAAATACATTTTCAGTTGCACTTTTGAAAGAAAAAGAACTATTATGCAGTTTTGCATTGTTTATTATAGAACCAGAATTTAAATTAATAGGCTTCATTTTCATTTGTATTATTCCTTTATTTATTTAGTTCAAGATTTATTTTTAGTTAAATTGCATTGTTTTGAATTGTTTATCAAGGAATTCTTTTGACAATGAAAAATAAAAGGAAAATAATACAGTGTTTTCTTTTTATTGTTTAAATGTACGTGTCTTTTGTGTTATTTATGTGTTTTAAGAATATTTTTGTATTGTTTTGACCCTGAAAACTTGTTTTATGTACTGCAGCCAGGACATGTAAAATAGATTATTAATCTCAATGTTCATGTTCTCCTGACTCAATAAAGTCTAATAAATGAAATGAGGGACAGCACGTGTGAGTGAGTTCCTTAGTGTGTTTTGTTTTGATGAAGGTCTGGGTTATAACACACTCAGTGATTCATCTCACAGAGCTTTTCATGCTATTCTGAGAAGTAGAGAAATAAACGACTCCGAAAACTAGTTTTTTAAGACAAAATATAATATCAAATAAAAATATATCAATATAGGCAATATTGTAATTTTCTATATTGCTAAAATAGAAATTTGGGAATATCTTGAATCTCGATGTATTGACCAGGCCTTGATACCTAAACTGGTCACGCGCACATGCACACGCACACGCCCGCGCGCACACGCACACGCACACACACTATTGCTCTCTTCCTGTTATTTCACGCTGGGTGCACTACTATGGAATTGCAGCTCTGTGGTTCAGGACATGATGAGTCACACGTTCTGTATTTCATTCACGTCACAAAGCAATAAGTGAGAATTTCGGCTCAGCTGGTCTGTGACTCTGCAGGATTTACAGGTTCTCCTCCTGTCATGTTTCATCCATTGGAGTCTTTAATGAAGCACCAGGTGAAGAAGTGGGCGTGTCTCCTTATGTTTAGAGTCTGTTTTCTATCAGAATCATCTGAGACCCAAAGAAGAACAATGTGTTACAACACGTTTAAAACCTTTTAGAACACAAACTGTGTCACATCTGACCCTTTACAGCATCCAATTTGGGCCGAAACATAAAAAAATAAACCAGAGTAGCCATTAATCATTGTGTAGTTTATCAACTAATTAAATTGTACAGTGGATATCGCTGAAATATTACGGGAATTTAATGAAACACATTTTCCCTCATGCTTATATCACATCATGGCAGTAATTTCTCAACAAATGTCCCCAAATCACATAAGAATTGGTCACAAAATCATATAAATTGAAAATGTAGATACAGCATGAACTGAAATGTGTTACTTATTACTTAAATATTATCAGTGCCGTACATATTTTATCATTTATTTATACGTGGAAGTGCAAACTATAGCATAATAATGATTAAATTACTCATTTACAGTTAAAAATCTGTGGCCCACTTAAGATAAAACTGCTCTATATTTGGCACCTGAACTAAAATGAGTTCGACACCCCTGTCATAGGGATCTAAACCTTTCTTACAAACAATCCCATAATTCCCAGGAATTCATGCCTTATTTACTGTACTTATTATTTATACATCAAAGGTCAAATTAGGGCACAATAATGATGAAATTATTAGTTTTTCTGCATTTCTTTTAGTTAAAAAAGGTTTAAATGTATAAAAAAGATATGAAATATGTAGTAATTATTCAATATGTGCTCACTTTGTTATATTATTGTATTTACTAATTGGAAATTGCAAAATATATAGTTCTCATTAGAGTTCTTATTATTTTTCTTCCACAACTCTTTTGTCCTGTAACTCCTCCTACACTATTAATGCAGCATTAACGACACGTACAGTATGTCATCTTATAGGGACAATGTCAAGGATGTGCAGTTGAACTTTTTTAGAGCCAAAATGTCAAGGTCAAGGTCAAGGTTGCGTCAAGTGTAAAAAAAAAAAAAATTCCATATCTTTATGAATATTTATTGTACAAGTTTGAAGCTTACATTTATGAAAAGCTCATCTCAAGTTGAGTATTTTATTTTTATTGAACCAAAGCTGTACGACCTACCAGTAAAAAGATTGGTAGCGGTCAAAGTTCATCATGTCACAAAACAAAACAATCATTTTTTTTCCCCAATAACTTGACCACTGGTACCATTGAACAACATTTCCTTTCAATGTGTGACCTTGACCTCCTCTCAAGGTCATATTTTAGGTGAAGAACTCCTCAGAAAAGTGAACAAAGTAAGACCTCAACGCTCAACAAATTTGGCCACACATTGAGATCCAGTGCTCCGACTGGTACCATTGAACAACATTTCCTTTGAATGTGTGACCGTGACCTTTGCTCAAGATCATATTTAAGGTCAAGGTCAGTCTTCTGTTTTTCCTGCATTATTACTTTCAATTTCATTAGTAAAAAGAACAAAGGTTGTTCATTTTGCCAATTTTCAAATAGCAAATATCCGTATTTGCCTTGTGAATACAGGTCTTGTCTAGTTATTATTATGATTATGATGATGCTGATTATTATTGTTATTATTGTTATTATTTATTTTTATTCAAAGTGTCCAAACATCATGTGGTGTGACTGTCTGTTTTGAAAAAATCTTTAAAATGACTTTAAATCCATTCACATTTATTTTCTGCCCTATTATAGTTCTATTATAGTTCTATTATAGTTCTATTATAGTCCTGTATAACGTATATGTAAGTATTTCTTGCTCTATTTCCATCATAATATTTATGCAAATCTTGCCCAATGATGAACATTTGATGAAATATTATGTGGTTAAAATCCTTAAACATTGACATATATACACACACTTGCTCAAAAAGCAGAACTATAGAATAAATAAGCTCTTTTGGGTTTTCTTTAGTGAGCAATGATTGATTTATATTATATTTTAATGTTTGAGATACATTAATATAATCTAAATCCAAACTGCTTTTGTAAATGTATTTGTTATTGTGTATTTAAGTCCATGTTTAATGCACATATGTGTTAAAGCTGTATTTAAATGAATAAATATGAGACTAACGGTTAGATAAATAAAAATAAATAAATATTAAATAATGTCTTTATGGGATATTAATTAATACATTTGCTTTCATATGACTTTAAACGTGGCTTTTCATGCCTGATAATGATATTCCTTATAAGCCAATGCAATTCACTTTACGAGCAAACATCATCCCCTGCACCGCTACTAGCCCGTGTCTGGTTTAGTCCATAATAAGTTCGTTCAGATGGTTAATATAAGCTAATATAAGCTAATATTAGTCAGATTGTAGCTTGGAGGACCGGTCAACTGTAGAATGTTAGATTTTTCAACAAAAAAATGTATTTAAAAGTAAATTAAAATAATAATATAAAAAGATTAGCTTGAGGAGTTATAATTAAAAGAGGAAAAAGCTCCAAATGGTGCAATGGACCATAGGGGGCAAAGAATAAAGTGGATAATGAATCAAATTGAAAAGTGTTGCTGAGTTCTACCTGCAGCTGTTCTTCATCTATCTCAGGAGATGTGATTCAGGCTTATCTACAGCTTCTTTAATCCTCACATTTCTGGACTTTTAAACGCTAATATTCTTCCTCTGTCTTTTTAAACATTAATTAGCAGCAGAGGATTCCCTGCCTCTCGTCTCCAGGGGACCGAGTCCTTTTAAAGACCCTTCAGCTCTATTCTCCACAGCAAACACTTGAGAACAGAACCAAGGCCTCATGTTTCAGATACAGCGTGAGATCCTGAGTGGGAGGGGGCGGGGGCACTAGTGGGGGGCTCTCAGTCATTCTGCTTTAATTAGAGGAGGGAAATATGTGCTGCTAGAAATTTAGAAAAATGATCACCATAAACCAAAGGTTCTGAACATTTTCAGCCACGACCCCAAAATAAAGGTCCCAGAGAGCAGGGACCCTCCAAAATAAAGGTCCCAGAGAGCAGGGACCCTCCAAAATAAAGGTCCCAGAGAGCGGGGACCCTTCAAAATAAAGGTCCCAGAGAGCAGGGACCCTCCAAAATAAAGGTCCCAGAGAGCAGGGACCCTCCAAAATAAAGGTCCCAGAGAGCGGGGACCCTTCAAAATAAAGGTCCCATAGAGCAGGGACCCTCCAAAATAAAGGTCCCATAGAGCAGGGACCCCCACTGTAGCTGAAGGTGGTTGAACACAGACATGAACATTGAAGAACAGTCATGTGGAGACAGGAGGGGGAATAAAGGAGAGATTTTTGGGGTCCATCCATAAAGTCAGTAAAATGATGGTCTATTGTTCTATGAATCTGTGATAACCACATTTATTTATTCATCTGAATAATATCCACTGTTATCCAGGAACGTTTATTATTATTATTATAGTCATCTTAAAGATGGAAATCATGGTTTTAATCATAAATAAAATGGTTCAAAGTGACCAACAATAGTGGAAAATGTGGTGAAATGGGATTTTAAAAACAAAAGCAAACTAATGTGAACAAAAACAGTGAGAAAAAGTGTTAAAAAGGGTCCAAGGTGTCAATAATGGAACAATTAGTTTAAACTGGCAAATAATGAGCATGACAAATGGTGAGTGTGGTTAAAATGACAAAAATAATCATGAAATCTGGTGAAAAGAGGTTAAAAGTGACAATAATGGGTCAAGCGTTTATAAGTGCTGAACATGTCTGGAAAGTGGAAAAATGTGATGTAGAAGTGTCAGAAATGGGAGAAATGTAGCAAAAATACATTAAAAGGAGCAAAAATATGGCAAGAAAAAGTGATGAAAATTTTATAATATGGAAAGTTTGGTGCAGAAAAATTGTAATAATAAGTAGGGTTGTCCCGATAAGATATTGATATCGGTCCGATATCAGCCAGAAAACGAATACTGGATTTTATCGGACTGCATCTAAAATCTCTGATATATATTATATTATATTTATAATACTGTATTTTCCTGCAATGTTGCTTTGAATGTATTCTTGCTCTTGTTTTGTGCATTTACTTTGTGGCCCCCGGGCCACCAGTTGCCTATGTCTTTTTCAGGTGTTCTTATGGAATTTGTCAGTGTTAGCCTAAGCTCAGCTGGTCCGACCTTTGAGATCATTCAATTCAGACCAAAACATAAAGCAAAGAAGTCATAGAAACCATGAATCACTATGTAAATACTAACTATTCATTGAAACGCCACAATATTAGCAGGGCTCACATTTCCCCACACTTATACACATCAGGGCAGTTCTTTGAATCTCAAATTGTTAAACAAACTCTTAATGTTTCCCAAATCCTGCAAGTTTCTTCAAATTATTCCACAAAATCACAGACAAATTGGCCACAAAATCAAATAAATGTAAAGTGAAAATCCTGCAGGGACTGAAATCTGTCACGTATTGCTTTGATATTATCAGTGCTGTACATATTTGATCATTTATAACAGTAGTAACCGCTGCCTTCAGGGCCTGTTGTAAATCTCACTTTGCTCACTAATCTTTCAGTTTCTTTTAAAAAATCTCCTCCTTGTTTCAGCAACAGTTGAAAAAGACCAATATTTTAGGTGTTCTTATGTGCTTTGTCGGTGTTTGCCGAGCGTCCTTCCTCAGCTTGGAGCTAGAGGTAATGTATCTTTCATAAAGCCATCAGATGTTTGCGTATGTACTTATTATTATGCTCGAGTAAACGCAGAAAGACACACATGAGCGCTCGGTGACCCAGAAGAAGAAAATGTAGCAGAGCTGTGATTGGCTGGTGTGTCACACACACACACGCACACGCACAATATTATATCCACACCTCCAATATTGCTCTTCTTTGCTGCCAATATTGTGATTTGCTTAAGCACATTTTCTTGTTGTTTACTTTGTGTTGATTATTGCAGTGAACCTCTAATGCTCCACTCTTCAGTGTCTGGCTCCGTTCCAAGCGTTAGCGCCTTAAAAACAGACGGAGAGTGTTTTGTTAATCTGAGACCTGCAGGTGTGGAGGTGTGTACTTTATTAATGTAATCCTGGTCCAGGACTAACAGAAGTACTTATCATTTCTAAAGCAGTGAAGCTTCATCCATCATCAGCAGCTCAGCAGACACTGGGAGAAAAAGGTAGAGCAGCATTAATGGGATCAATGTCATTTTCTACATTAGCTTTGGGGGACGCATAAAATGAGTCCGAGGACTGCATGTGGCCCCCGGGCCGCCAGTTGCCTATGTCTGCCATAGACCATGTTACACGTTATCATTAAGGGCTGCCTGGACATAAGCAATAAACACATAAAGTCTATTATTTCAACAATATTTTTAAAGTCAATATTACAAAAAATTAAAAAAGATATCTAAGATAGAAAATAACAGAACTTGTATATACTGGAACACTTGTTTGTCAATGCCAAGTAACTTTATAATAATGAATACTCAAAATGAGTTAAAATGCTCAGATATAAAGAATCCTATGTAAACGCAGCTTTTTGATAAGTCTGGATTGTTTTTCTTACACAGTGTATCATTGTTTAACAAACCCTGACTTTACAGCGTCCACTAGTTTGTAAAGAGTCTCAGACGCCGATCCATGACCTTCCAAACGCACGCAATCGCACACCAAACGCTTCCGTTCAGGCCAGATAAGCTCAGTGTGTGGATAAAAAATACATTGATGTCTTTGTGTGTGTGTGTGTGTGTGTGTGTGTGTGTCCCAGATGATGCCTTGTCACAGCTGAGTGTGTGAGATAATGCTACTCCAAAGCAGAAAGTCACTGCTATCGCTTCTCTGCACACACGGTGATTTTTGGCGCGTTGCAGTTATCGTCTGATAGTAGATAAACTTTCAGTTGTTTTCCTCCTGAAATAAATAATACTGTTAATGGAATAAAGTGTTTAATTCTAATAGCTGAGGTTATTGTCCTTCAGCGTTGCCAGGCTGGAGGAGACGTCTGGCTAGGGTCCCGCAACACCCTCAACGTTCAGGTTCTAAGTTTGTAGTACTTCTCATCCATGATGATGATGTTCATTTCTTTGTTCTAGACTTCATTGTTAAAGCAGAACTAAGTCACTTTTTCACCTTAATAAATCCTTTTCATAATCCCTGTGAGGGTAATACAAGTGTTTATGGGGTGATTGGGGGGTCCGTCCCCCCCGCAGCTCAATACAAACTAATGCTAGATTATGACCAGCCTCATGGCTGCACACGAATGTCTCCAAATTCAATTTTCTCGAACTTATATCAGGGCAGAGCCAGCAAAAAAAGGCAGAGAAGATCTTTACCTGAGGAACAGAGCAACTCCATCAGTGACGGCTCAGCAGCAACACACAGCAATCACACACTGTTGTCATGGCAAAAGGCAGGCACACACACAACCCAGCGTTCTATCAGGCAGCACACACACAAATATCCATCTATCCATCTTCAGAGCACACAAACACACACACATTTCCACACTTCCTTCCGTATTACTCCCACATCATTCATTTATTTGACTTGTCTCTCTTCCTCATACTGGTCACATGGTCACTTGGGACTATATGTGTGAAAGCACCCTTAGTGTCACTGTTGTTTTAGGAGTTTTCAGTGATCGGTTGCTACTGTCTTGGGAGAGCAAAGGTGCGTATGTAGCTGTGGGGTGGGGCAGGGGGCGGGGGGTGTGGAGTGTTTACGACAGTGACATAACCAAAAGGGACCTTTAGGGGGAGTTACCGCAAGTCCTGCTTTAAGGCTGTCTCAGATTGATGCACTATACAGGGTTTTCACCTACTGTACGTCACGTTCTGGACAGTAACCCGGATGTACGGCCATATTGGAGGCATGAGTTCAGACCCGCTGCTATCAACAATTCACTTACCTGACAAGAAATGGGCCGAACAAATTCAGATGTTGTCCAGATGTTTTCCTCGTAGAACCTGGTTTAGCTTCACTAACCACAAGCGCCTCCTTTCCTCTGATAAGTTTTAACATTGTTCTTCCTGATTTGTTATAACTTTGGCAGTGGCTATCCGTACGTTGCTGTATCAATATACCAACATTCTATTCATACGCAGCGCCCCCATTTGATCATTTTGGTCACGTAA
The DNA here is from genome assembly GCF_900634775.1 of Gouania willdenowi. Lineage (NCBI taxonomy): Eukaryota > Metazoa > Chordata > Actinopteri > Blenniiformes > Gobiesocidae > Gouania > Gouania willdenowi. Next base: position 41,419,201 of record NC_041048.1, read on the forward strand.
TTGGTCAGTCATTGGCCAGTTTAGGTCACGTGACCATGAGCTAACCCTAAACCTAACACGCTACATATGTGTACTTCGGTAAACGTACCAATAGAACCGGAGGTTGTCCATAAGGCAACCGTACAAATAGACACTTTCTATAACTTTTGGCCGTCTATAAAACTCCAAGTGTTTTTCCCGGTCTGACCGATTAGTACAGCCAAAAACAATAATTCACCATTTCCTTTCGTTCCACGTTCGGTATGTGCTTTGTTTACCTGCTAAGTACCTTCAAGATGGCCACTTCTGGTTTGATGACGCTGTGATTACAGGCGACAACTTAAAACTGTGACCCGTGACCTGCAGGAAGTAGCAGTGGATTCATCACTGATTCTAACGAGCAGCAGTGAATCCTGGTTGTCTGTATTTTACATGCACACTGAGCTCTTCTTCTCTTCTTCATGCCTTCTATGTAACAGCAGAGTTGGAATTGTCGCCCCCTGTGGCCACAGATTTTTTTCGGTTTTGATTTATCATCTCTCCGTAAACAATTCATTATTATGACTGAAAAAGCTGCTAAATGATCCTGAATGTTTCACCTCCTGTAGAACTCAATGGACTGAAAGTGACTGACAGTTTTAAAAGTTAATAAAACAAATGGTGCAAAATGAATATGTTTTGTTAGACATAGATCTACCAATAAGGACATTTCAAAGGTTTTAGGCCACATTTGAAAAAACAGTGGACGATGTCTTGGACTTTCTCTTCGTGAGCTACAGGAAGCTGGAGTGGAAAATGAATAACCTGGCTTTGTAAAAACCGCTGTGATTAAATGAAACAAAGCAGTGCAGAACGACAGCCTGGGGCGGAGCTTTACGTAGGGGTCTGTCAAACACCGGTCGTTTGTCTTCAGTCTGTCACATGCAGTGGACGTGGACTAATGTCTGTGCTTGTTGTAACTGAGAAAACGCAGCTGCTTTTTCAAAGTCTTAGCGCTTCATGGCCGCGCTGAAACCACCTGACACCACGCTGTCCGGCTACTTCTTGGCTCATTTGCATACTAACAGTGATTGGATGTTTACTGAGGGTTGAGTGGAGGTGTGTGTGTGTGTGTGTGTGTGTGTGTGTGTGTGTGTGTGTGTGTGTGTGTGTGTGTGTGTGTGTGTGCGCGCTCACAGCGGAGGGACAGAGAGATGAGAGGAAGCTGATACTAGATCGTCTTCGTGTTCCCTTTTCAGATGATTTTTCCACTACTGCAGATCATTTTGTCACTTATAATGTATTATTTTGTGAGTATATTGAAAATGTGCTTTCTCAACTTCTAAAGTTTTGATTTGAGGGGGCGAGACATTTATTTGGGGAGGGGCACTGCCCCCTCTTGCCCCTGCTTAGAGGCGGCCCTGGTATCATCATAATATTCCCTGATGATGGACATGCCGTGAATTGAAAATCTATTCATTATTTATCTGATAGTAGATAAACTTTTAGTTGTTTTCCTCCTGAAATAAATAATAATGTTAATGTGATAAAGTGTTTCATTCTTCTAGCTGAGGTTGTCGTCCTTCAGCGTTGCCAGGTTGGAGGAGACGTCTGGCTAGCGTTCCACTGCAGTCTCAATGTTCAGGCTCTGATCAGAGCAGAAATCAGTGACGCGTTGAGCTTTTTGGAAGATATTTCTAGAAAATAGTCTGATCTCTGTGAAGTACCTCAGTAAGAACGCACGCTGAGCCTCAGGGCCTGATGGGGGGGGGGGGGGGGGGGGGGCATGGCAGACGAACGAGAGGCTTGAATCTCTGATCACACGGTTACGTCTCTTTAGACTCTGCAACCACCAGTTAAGATCTCTGTCAACACATTCCACATCAGAAAAAAGTGGTCGTGAGAGAGTGACTGAAACGGCATGAAAATTGCAACGGTTGGAGGAGGGGCTGCAGGGGGGCGGCGACTCAGGGGATGCGTTATTTATGAGATGTTTCTCTGAGGACACGCGGTGAAATTAAAAGCTGCTACACAGGAAATGTGCTTTTCTCTCTGTGTGTGTAAAAGTTACTAGTTACTTTCACTCCACACGTTTATTATTGGTAATAAATCTTGGTACGGTTCCCTTGCATACAGTAAACATCTGATGTAGAAACTTAAAAAGGAAGAGACCAAATCTTCATTTATTTTCCACAAAGACATCTGTATAAAATAAAAGCTTTGTCAAAATGTACAATTCTTTTTCAAATAGAATAACACAAATGAATTCAATTCAATATTTATTTATTTATTTATTTATTTATTTATTTATTTATTTATTTATTTATTTATTTATTTATTCTTTTATTTTTTAATTCTTTTATTTTATTTTTAATTTTTTCAATTCAATATTTAAAATAAATTATTAGGCTCTAAGTATAGATACATTTATGAACTCTAACACTGAGAAAATAACCTCCATTCAATGTGTTATTGGTGCCGTACATTACGTTAAATCTGATTGGTCGGCTATGTCTGGTCATTTCCTTTTTTCCTAGTTTCACAATGTCTGTTGATCATTTTAAAACTAAAAATAATAATTTACAGAAATGTAACAAACTGCTTTACTTCTTTTTAAAATTACTGAAGTGCAAGTGCCTCTAAAAAAATAAAAAAACTCAATTAGAGTAATGTGAGTACTTGTAATCCATTACTTCCACCTCAGGTTAACAAGGTCTTCATTTGCTCTTCCATCAGGCCGCTAACGGCTACGCTAACACTAAAGTACACTGGTAGGAAGCTTCGTGCACAGCTTCTCTCCTCTCCTCATCCAGACTCCACTGCTCTGACACTGTCACATTCCTCTGCAGCTTTTCTTTTTTAACACAAACACATTTCAAAGGTAAAAAATAGCAGAAGCAAACACTTCCAATGGTTTGTCTTATCAGTAGACATGGATTCCACCACCTGTCACATTCAGCTAAAGCAGAGCTAACTGTGACTGTCACTGTTTAAAGGTACAGTGAATGATTCCTTATTCAAACTCCAGACAACCGTTCTTATTTCACCAGTTCCCACCACGACTGGAATGGGACACAAATTCAGCCCTGGTATTTTCTATCCAGACCATAATCTACATTATCATAGACACCATAGAAGCCATTATTAAGTCAGTGATTCTCAACATGTGGCTCTTTATGGCTTCATTTTAATTATTATTTACCTAGAAAACCTTACAAACGGGAAACTTTTTAACCCTTTTTTTTTACCTATTTTCTTTGGCTATTTTGCAACTTTCTTTGTCCCATTTTTGACCCTTTTCAAAAAGTTTTGACACTTTTTTAAAGATTTTAGCTCCCTTTAGCCAATAAATATCTTTTTTATCTCCTTTCCAACTTTTTGTCTTTTCTTTTAATCATTTTTGAGACTTTTCATCTAAAAATATTATCTTACTGTCCCACATTTTGCCTCTTTTTGTTTCATATTTTTGACCTTTTTTTTATTTTTTGCCACATTTTGCCCATTTAAGCTCTCTTTAGCCATTACATACCACCCGTTTCCTCTTTTTTCCCCAATTATTTGGCTGCTTCTGGCCCATTTTGGTCCCTTTTCACTATTTTCTTGCCACGTTTTTGACACTTTTGGACCATTTTTTGCCACCTGTTACTAATGATCACACTATGTGTTGTCTGTTATCTCGTGCTACAAGATGACCATTGTTGTAATTGTCCTTATATGAAGAAAGTTTAATTGAATTGAATTAATATTCTGTGACCTTTGACAAATAAACAGTGGTTGCAAATATTAAACTACGTATTTGTAACTTTGTAGTCCAGTCATCACAAGTATAAACTATCTTAGTCATCTATGATCTGTGAACCCTCAGAAAATCAGCTGCTCACATTATTTTAACCTGAAATTATCTGATTTTCCACCGTTTGTAATTCTTCTCCAGTCTGTATTTACGTCACCCAGCAGAGTGCCGTGTTTAAGGGGAGTAAATGCATCGCTACAACGAGGTTAGCACAGTTGACGTAGCGCTCTTATTCTCTATTACAAGTCCCCTGAGAAGCCGCAGTGTTTGCAACTGACAAACAAAACAATATAATATGTTGCCATGGTTATTTAGATTTTAAAAAAAGAAATACACAGTTATTTTCGTATTAGGTTTTTCTGTTTTCCCGTTTCTGGTTTTAAATTAATAAAAAATAAAAAAAAACAATCATATTTTTTTAATTTCGTTTTGAAACAAAATAACCAAAGAACGAAGGTTACACGGATAAATGAGCTAGAATAACAACCTACTGATGATTTCATGTCAAGTTAATATGATACAGCTCCAATCTCTCCCACTGAAACCAGTTCTGTGAGATCAAAGTCCTTCTGGGAAGCATCCAATGAACCAGGACCAAGACGTGATATGTTTTTCAGGCTAATCCAATCACATTTGTGCACATGTGCCTACTTATCTTAGCCGCTGTGATGTCTGACGGTTATTGGTCGGTGGTTGGACGGGACGTTTCCAGGACGTTGGCTTCTTATCTACAATAAAATGTGAAAAATCCTCAGATGTGACGGAACTCTCTGCCTGAAATTAATGTCTGACCCATTGGCTCAGCCCTAAATTTAAACTGGCATCCTGTCTCTCTGCCTCTGCGTCCCTGCTGGATGTAATGGGCCACATTTCTTGGAAGTTTCTCTTCCCTTTTGTCTTCCCAGAAACCAGTGATACATTAAAGAGAAATGAGCACATCCCCCCCCCCCACCCCTCCCCACACACACACACACCCCCCATGCACGCTTTGGCTCTCCTTGTTCTGCTTCAGGGCCTGAGCTACAGAGACAGTGATGGGCGTGTGGAGAGAAGGGAAGAAAGACAAGAAAAGGAAGAACAGAGAGGGAAGGGTTGGTGTGTTCTATAGATCACACTGACGGCCCTTCGTCTAATTATATGTGGCCCGCAAAGTAAACGTACAAAATGACAAAAAAATGACACAAAACATAACCTAGAATACATGAAAGAATTACAACATTGCAGGAAAATACAGTAAAAGACAAGAAACACAGAAAATACTCCAAAAACACAGAAAACTACTCCAAAAATGAACAAAATGACAACAGTAATACACAAAATTATGCCAAAAAGCACAAAATTACAAAAAATGACAACAATAGTACACAAAAAGACAAAAAAAAAACATAAAAAATGACTCCGCAAACCCAGAGTACTAACAAACGAGCAAAACAACAACAGAAATGCTCAAACATTACTCCAAAAAATGCAAAATGACAACATATTTACACAATATGACTCCAAAAAACATACATTTTACAAGAAAAATACACAAAAGGACAACAGAAATGGACAAAAAGTTGATGTTGATAATGTGACCCTTCGATCAAACAAGACATGAGATATATGAATATTTACGGGAAACTATGACGAGAGCTTTATGTTTTAATCTCACCACACAGAGAGTACACACAGGGGGGCGGACTTTTACTCCGGGACGAAAAAAAGAGCAATAAGTCACATTACTGATGAACTGGTGAATTAAAACCTTATTAATACATTATTAAATCAAAACAAAAAGTGAACGTTAGGAAAAACATGCACATATGTGATTAAAGAAACCAGAGGTGGTGTATTGAACCTACTGGTGCTCCTCGTTTCTTGTGATCAACTCACGTCTGTGTTGACGGCTGCCGTTAGCGGTTAGCTGTATTTATAATATGCAAAATAAAAAGATTTACTACCCTAAAAAAGTTATCTATTGTTCCTCACAGTCGATAGTCACCAGTTTATCTGGATACTATTTGGACCGTAACACCATAAAACAATGAACCTAAAACGTGAGCAGCTTTTTATGAGCTAAAACTTCCACAGACGGAATGAAAACCAGAGCAGGACCAGAAAACTGCTGAAATGAATCCTAAACAGTCCTATTGTGTGAGGAGACCTGGTCCAAGACCTGGAGAGGAAAACCAGGTGTAGTGGACTTTAGTTCTCGCTCACAAACAGAACAAGATTTGTTTTTAAAACCAAAAAACGCTGCTTATCTGGTTTTTATTTTTTCTATATTACACACTGTTTCTTTTTTCTTTTGATTTTGTTTTAAAACGGAAAAACCAAAGAACGAAGGTTTCACACATTAATGAAGCTTAACGTTTCCGTTTACGACATTCAAACCTCAACATTTCCCTAAAAAATAAAAATGACTTTTCATGTCTGTTTATTGTCCATCTAATATTCTAGTGGCTTCCAAAAGTCTTCACAGCACTTACAGTTTAACCCATTTCGTCACATTACCATCACAAATGTAAACGTATTTAATCCAATGGCTGGATTTAATTAGGCCAATAATAGGTAAGAGCCATTGGATAATTAGTACATGGGTGATTAGGTTTCAGAGACACGAACTGATGCAGTGGAGCTTCTCATTTGTTTCAGAAGAGTGGGATTATTGGTCTGCATCAGACACAGGAAACATCTAATCAGATAAAATACAGATCAGAAGTGTCCAAGGAATCAATAAAAACTAGAAATACAGTCGGAAACAATGTTGACTGATCGTAATCAATGATTATTGAAACATTTGGTGAAATCAAACTAGAAAAACAACAGCAGAATATGTTCAATAGTAAAAATAAGAATGTGATTTAAGAATTTTTGGAGCATCCAATTCAACCCTCAAGAGAAATTAAACATTATAGAAAAAACATGAATCATTGTGTAAATCCTAGGTTCCCAAAGTGGGGTACGGGTACTCCCAGGGGTACACAAATTATCATAGGGGCTATGAGTACTAATGCTAGGCTAATACTAAGCTAATGATAACCAATGCTAATATTAGGCTAATGCTATGTTGATGCTAATGGTAGCTAATGTTAATAATAGGCTAATGCTATAGTTAATGCTAGGCTAATGATATGTTGATGCTGATCCTAAGTTAATGCTTTGTTAATGCTAATGCTGATGTTGAAGCTAGGCTAATGTAAAAGTTAGCAAATGCTAATGATAGGCTGATGATAGCTAAGGCTAATGTAATGCTAGGCTAATGTTAATACTAAGCTAAGGCTAGCTAATGTTAATATTAAGCTAATGCTAGGCTAATGTTAAGCTAATGCTAGGTTAACGCTTGCTAGGTTAATGTTAATGCTAGGTTAATGTTAAAGCTAGCAAATGCTAATGCTAATGTAAATGTTAATGATAGGCTGATGCTAGCTAATACTAACGTAATGCTAGGCTAATGGTAATGATAGGTTAATGCTACGTTGATGTTAATGCTAGGCTAATACTAACTAATGTTAGCATATTCCTAACATTAGCCTAATGTTATGTTGATGTTAATGCTAGCTAATGTTAATGCCAGGCTAAAGTTAAAGCTAGCAAATGTGAATGCTAATGATAGGTTGATGCTAGCTAATGCTAACGGTAATGCTAGGCTAGTGCTAATTCAGTGTTCAATGATACAGGCCAGCACCTTCATCCTCACTTATTCTAGTAATATATGATTCAGAATAGGTCATATGTACATTGTATATGACATTACATTATTATGTTTTTTAGGTGAGCAGGAGCAGGCGGTACATGACTTCAGGTTAAAGGTCTGAAGGGGTACGGGACAGTGAAAAGTCTGGGAACCACTGGTGTAAATGAAACTCAACAATATTTGTAAGTGCTCACCGTTTCCATGGTGATTATATCACATGATTGCAGTCATTTTTAATGTTAAACTGTTGAAAAAACTCAACATTCTTACATTCTTTCTCAAATTATTACATAATATGTTCCTTAATTAAACACAAATTGGTCAAAAATCAAAGAAGTGTAAAGTGTAGATCCTGTTGGGAATGATATCTGTCACTTAGTGCTTGGATCTTGTCGGTTTCTTACATATTTTGAACTTTAAGTATACGTAGCAGTGGAAACTCGGGAACGATAACGTTGAAATTACTTGTTTTCCAGCATAAAATCTGAAACCCTCTTGAGATCAAACTCCTCCGTATTTGGCCCCTGAACTGATTTAAGGGATTTTAGATTCACACCAGTAAGAAATCAGTGAGTCCACTTTGACTGTTGTAGAGTGACGAAAAGTGACTGAAATCATACAAAATTTTGCACGAGATTTGAAACATTTCCTTTTCAGGAGGTGAACTCTGTAACACCGGTATTTTTTATGCGAGAGTTATAATTTCCGTCTCATTGTGTGTAAATGAGAATATTGTTGAAATCAAAGACTGTCTGTTTGCTAAAGGTGCAAAAATTGTGCGTAAATGTGTGGTAATCTCCAGAAATATGCATGTGAGGTGATATTCAGTGTCATAATACAATTACAGCTCAATTTGCTTAGAAAACAACAATAGAAATAATCAAACAATAATAACAATATTGTCATTTCCATTTCAGCAACGTTATTGAGATATTTAAATTTTGCAGAATTCTAAGGGTAATGGAAACACAGTTTGGTTTGGTTTATAATCAGAAATAGTTTCATCAGGATTAAGTGTAGGTCAGTTCTCTGAAAGACCCAAAGATTTGGAAAGGCCTGCCAGCATCGTTTATACATGAATTACTGTAAATACAGTGTAAAAGCAGCTTAAACTGTACCGCTGACAGAAACACGAGTGGGAGTGAGCAGATCCAAACATCTCTGAACACTGCAGAGAAACATTACTGTGTTGTTGTTTTTCTAACAGATTAACACAGATATAAACACATTTGCTGCTGTTTTAATTTGGCTTTACTCAGTTTGGTTTTTTCTCTCACTTCAGTGACTCTGTGGCAGAAAATCATTGATGTGTGACGTCCAAGTGCAATTTTTACTCAAGCCCCAATTCTGTTCAAGGCTGTCCATGAAATATGCATTCATTCCATAAGGTAAAACAATATATGTGCCCTGGGTCACCTGCATTCCAGGATAAATGCCCCCTTAAATAAGTCATAGAAGAAGATCTACAATATTAATCTATGTCGTGGTAAAAAATGAGATGGTTTCCAAAGTGTATTTGTCACATCGTTTGTCTGCACTGAGCTGCGTTCACAGCACACGACGTTAAAATCAGTTTAAAATGCATTGCAGGGAATGATTTGGAAACATATATTTGATTATTGATATTATTGATACAGGATCACTTTTACTAGTTCTGACTACAGCATTTTCACATTAGGGTCATTTTATGTCATTCCACAAATTTTCCACATACTTCAGTCAATTTTTACCAATTGTTTTGTGATTATTCACTGTAAATTTTTAGTTCGATCAGATAAAGACTTTTTGAGATATGGACAATTTAGTGAGAGGGGGGTGTGTCCTTATTGTTCTTCCATGTTCATCTTCCAATATGTCAGGAACTCCAGCACATAGGAAAGGTAAATATGCTATATTAATACTCTCAGAATATAGAAATATATAAATGATTATCAGACACAGAGCTAAGCTACAACAGCCTCATGAAAAGGATTTTCAATATCGGTTAGTGATAAAATAACCCAAAGTTTGGGTCCTAAATAAAAATGGAGAAGTTGCATAAAGAAAAATTGTTTCATATAAGAAAAAGTAACCTTTATACAATAAATTAAAAGAATTTTTTTTCTTAAATTCCCACATATAGTTATGGACCAAAGGGCCAAATGTGGCCCTTTGGTCTAATTTGGTGCAGCCCCAAAAGTAAAAGCACAAAATGACTTAAACACATAAATTGACAAAAAAAAAAAAATAAACACAATATTTACACCAAAAACTCAAAGGACGACCACAAAAATACAGAAAAGTAAATGAAAAAGCAAGGAAAACATAAAAAAATTACACAAAAATGACTTTTCCATCACAAATAGACTCAAAATCACCCAAAAATTGAGAGAAAAGCAAACAAAACGACAACAAAAGTTCACAGAATGACAGAAAACTATACAAAACACAACAAACACATAAAATGACTCCGAAAACATAAATGACAACAGAAATAAACAGATTTGCTCCCAAAACAGCACACAACATAACAACAAAAACACAAACAAATAAAGGAATACAAAATGATAACAAAAATACACAAAGAGTCCAAAAACACACAAGACAAAAGTAACAGAAAAACGACAACAAAAACCCATAAAACCTGTTTTTTTGTTTGTATTAATGCTCAGATTAGTCATTATCAGAGCAGTGTCGGCGTCATTGGGGGGGCATTCGCGGGCAGTGCCCCCCCAGCTGACCTACTGTGCCCCCCCCACTCCTCTTACTACAGGGGGAGTTTTTTATTAATCAAAGACATCTGATTGGCTGTCGCAACTGTGTCCATTCACTGACAGTGTACGGGCGTCTGCTCCATAGATATGATATACTGTGATGTCATTGTTCAACATTTGTGCTATTGAACGTACCCTAGAGCTGTTGTTAGGATCAGCCACTAGAATGTGTATATGTCTATGACCTGCTCTGTTGATTCACGTGACGTCACTCACATCGCGACAAAGCGAGAGCTCAGACAAAGAGCAGGAAGTGAAACTTGAGAATCTGACGTCAGAAATCATCGAAATGTCCGTGTTTAGTGTAGTTTACGGATGCTCCAATCGTTCTAACACTGAAAAAGAAAATACATTTTATAAAGTACCAAAGTTTGTCGTTCACCAAGATAAAACTGTTATTAAGTCAGTGATTCTCAACATGTGGCTCTTTATGTCTTAAATGTAATGATCATTCCCCAGCAAACCTTAAAAAAGGGAAAATGTTTCATTTTTTATGGCCATTTTCCAACGTCTTTTGTTCCATTTTTGCCCCTTTTTAAAAAAAGTGGACACTTTTAGCTCCTTTTGCTAATAAATATCTCTTTTCCTAATTTTTGTCCATTTTTGTCAATTCTTTAACCATTTTTGGCCACTTTTCATCCCAATAATCTACCTTTGGCCAATAAATAACACTTTCCTTTTTCTTCCCAAATTTTGCCTCTTTTTGTTCCACATTTTTGCCCTTTTTCACTATTGTTTGCCATATTTGGTTGATTTAGGCTACGTTTAGCTGCTAGTCTTGACTGTTCTTGGCCTATTTTAGTCACTTTTGGACCATTTTTTGCCATTTGTTACTCAATTTTTATCACTTTGCTCATCATTGTTAACTCTTTGTTCACCTTCTCTGGTGGTTTGTCAAATGGATGGCTGTGATTGGCTGATCACCATTCAATCAATCTAACTGGACCGATATGTTTTCAATAACGAATAAAAAGCTTTAGTTTTATAAAGGTGCTGTTGTCACATTACTCACTTCCCCCATGGGTGAGACGTGCCTGTCCACCATCATTTCCTACATTGTGTTTGACTGTAAACGTATCTCAGAGATTATTGGTAAGTTTGACGTCTTCTGTTGGCTTTAAATAATCAACATGAGACGCTTCCTGACTTCATTCTTCTTTGTGTTACAGTTCTACGTTGATCATGATGACAAATGCAGAGCTACGGCTGCATGTGTGATCTAAAGTGGTTCCTCTATAAATGTGTGTGTGTGTGTGTGTTTAAGTGTTCTGTTAAGACCACTCCCAGTCAATAGAATCCATACTGCAGGCCTTGTAAAGACCAGCCCTGGCACCTCCTCTCCTGGCACCGCCCTCCACAGCTCATGTGCATAATTGACCAGTTTAAAAAAAAGAGAAAGGAATAACCAGTGGTGCCCAGTGGTGCAGTTACACAGAGACAGCAACACTTCACATGGGAAACATTTCTCATCTTCTCGCAGTAGAACACAATTCGCCTCAAGGCTACAGGAGGGAGAGGTTTTAAAGGCTCTGTAGTCTCTAAATAAGCATCTTTATTCTAGTGCATGAGCACACTGTGGTACTTTATTACTTTAACACGGACATGATTTAGAAACTAATCTATGTGAACAGACAAATAAAACAACAACTGCATTACTTCAGTTTACATTACATAATAGGAATAAAAAGGTAAATCTACTCTGTAATCATCATTGGATTATTTATTATAATATTACAGGTCAGTAGTAACTACAACTGCAGATAAACCATGAATCATTGTGTAAATTATCAACTAATTCAGTTGTAGATATCTCCAAAATAATACACACATTCAATGAAACTCCACCATCAGTAGGGCTCATATTTGCTTATATCACGTGATGGATGTCATTTTTAACCTGAAATTGTTATAATAACTCATGTTTCCACAAATTCTGCTGATTTCTTCAAATTATTCCACAAAATTTCCCCAAATAAAAAAAAAAATGGCCACAAAATCAAATAAATTGAAAGTGAACATCCTGCAGGGACTGATTTGTGTCACTTATTGTTTTGATATTATCAGTGTTGTAAATATTTTATCATTTATTTATAAATGAAGCACAAACTAGAGCACAATAATGATTAAATTCTAAAATCTGCCCCGTATTTGGTCCCTCAACCAAAGTGAGTTGGAAACCTCTGCCCTATAGCTGTAAATATTTAACTGTGGAAGCTTTTTGCCAATATCTGATATTGTTCGACACCAATTTTTGGATTTTCTGATATTAAAAATGGCACCAATACATACATAAGCCCCTCCCCCACACCACATTTAGGACACATTATAAATCTCTCCATGGAAATAACAGCTTCGTCCTACTATTCCACAATTAAACGCACAAAATAAAAAAACAAATTCAACTTAAGTGATGGAAAAAATGACGCATTGTTTTTTAAGAAATGTCTCAAACAACAGCACATGGAAAAACCGATACTGAAATGAACCGATATTACATTTTATAGCAAATATCGTCCAATAATATCGCGAGGCCGTGGATCGTCCATCTCTATTTAACAGTTTGTTGTTTACTGAGTTATTGGATTGTGACCCCATCATCATTTTCTATAATATGTTAAGGTTTTATTTATTCAGACAACTTTTTTCCAGAAAAATTACTTTGATCTTAAACATGTCAGGAGATCAAAGTAAATTTACCAAAAAAATAGTTGTAATTTTTTTCTTCTAGAATCCATTTTTGATCACATTTTATAGTGTTATAAATACAGAGTGGCCAGGATCAGTCACAAATAGCACCATCATAGTATTTTTACATTTTATTTGAACTAGATTTATATTTGATGAAGTGAAAGTATAGAATACAGTTATTTAAAATTGGGTCTAGTGTTTTAATTTTATATCAATAATAAAAAAAACAACTAAGCAGTCACTTTAATTACTACATATTTCAGGCGACCACAATTAAGTTCTAGGCGAGCCCCAAGGTTGAAAAACACTGAGCGAGCGTCTGGGGTAATTCTGGGCTTCATTCAGCAAACATCAGTAGCATCAGAAATCAATGCATTTTCTGGAACGTGGTGGTCTATCAGTGTTTGTAGTTTAACGTCGTTCCACAAACCTTCAGATCAAAGGCTCCGCCTCAGCAGTTTAGTCACAATGTGTTTGAAAAGCATTAACGGTTGGAATGTAATAAAGTGAAAACATGTTTTCTAAAGTGTCTGAGTTTTAAACCATCGTTGAAACATGAAAAAACTCCTAATGCACAACAATGCTAAATGCTAAGCTAATGTTGTTTATTGACCTTCTTCTATGTAAAAGATAAGAAAAAGTATTTCACTGAATCAGACACTATTGGAATGTTTTGGTTTAACTATATTACTTTATTGATATATTAATATTTGTATGACTCTGCTTTAGCGTATTGAATATTTGTATTTCTATACAGTTTTATATCAACCTGCCAAGGCTACAGATAAAAATGAGCCTGAGGCTTCAATTTCATGTGTTCATAAATATGTGCAGTCCCTTTTATAAATAAATAAATAAATAAATAAAAGATCTGAATGAGGTTTGTGTATCAGAGTTCCAGCAGTATTTGAACTTAAAGGATCACAGCATATTTCAGTGAAATGATCCACATTGAGCTGCTTTGACAGGTTGTTTTTTCCCCATGAGCAAAACAAGCAGGAAATAAAAAGAACAATTCCTTACCTGGAACAAAGAAGTTGTTGATCCGGATCAGGAGGAAGAACATGGAAAACAAGAGAAACAAAGAAAGAGAAATGAGCAACGGAGGAAACATGAGTCTGAACATGAATTCTAGAAAAGACACACGCACACGCACACACGCACACACACACACACACACACACACACACACACACACACACACACACACACACACACACACACACACACACACACACACACACACACACACACACACACACACAGCTGTAAAAACCACAAAGGTCTGTTTCACTCGTCAAACTCCTTCCAATCTTCTCCTCTTTAGTGTTTTTTTTTTATTGTTTTTGGAGTCATTTTGATTATTTTAGTTCTCTTTTGTTTTCTTGTGGTCATTTTGTGTAATTGTTCTATGAATTTGCTATTTTCAGTCATTTTGGGTGCATTTGCTTTGTGACATAACCATTGTCTATGTCTGCTTCAGAGTTTGTTTCAGGTGTAAAGGTCAGATAAATACGATCTAGCCGTTCAGACAGCATCGATTTACAAAATATCAGTTAAGGCCTGGGTCAGATTTGAGAAAATCAAATTAGTGCTGTTCAAAATGTCGGATACATGTCGTGTATTGGCAAAAAAAAGTCAACCAGACGGAATGACAAGAACAATCCATCATGGTTACTGTGAACAATGTAAGCACTAAAAGCTGAAGAAAAGAAGATAGGCAACTGGCAGCCTGGGCGCCACATGCAGCCCTTGGTCTAATTTTAAAAGTAAATCTACAAAATGACAGAAAATGACACGAAACACGAGCAAGAACACATTAAAAACACAAATAATTGCAACATTGCGGGAAAATACACTAAAAGACAAGATAAAAACACAAAAATACTCCAAAAACACACAAAACGACTACAAAAATGCACAAAAACACAACAGTAATACACAAAATTACTCAGAAAAATATACAAAAGTACAATAAAAGACACAAACACAAAAAAACGCTCTGCAAACTCACAGTACTAACAAACAAGCAAAACGACAACAGAAATACACAAAAATTACTCAAAAAAACGTAAAATGACAGAACAAATACGCAATATGACTCCAAAAAACATAGATTTTACAGGGAAAAAAAAGACAACAGAAATGCATTAAATACCACATAATGAGCAAGACAACAACGAACATACACAGAATGACAGAAAAACACACAATGATTGTTGATCATGTGACCCTCTGATCAAACAAACACATTTTTGTGGCCCTGCTGTGATAAAAGTTCCCTCTGACGTACAGTATGACTTTTAAAATGTGCTTTTGCAATGGCAGAACTAGGTCTTCACACACTCGCACACGCACACGCACACACACACAGGCAGGCGCACACGCACACACTAATGTGACTATGGTATAGTCAAACTTGTGTGTAATCAGCTGGACCATCTTTTATTAATATGCTGTGAATCCTCCACAACACTGTAACAATGGCTGACAGCGAATGCAGATTACAGAGTTTCCCACAGAGCTTTATCAAAGAAAACTGTTGTCTGGTCTGTTGCAGGTAGTGTCTGGTGTACCAGATACCACAGCCTCAGATACTTCCAGTGCCTTCACTTCCCACAATCTGAGTTGGTCTAAATATAACTTTTATGACCCATACGACTCCTAAAACCATCTGATATTCAAATTCATTGACGTTGTGTCATCTTTCCCTCATCAGACGTCATCACAGACTGTTTAACAATGTGAAATTATGCTTAATGGGTTCTTTCACAAATGGTCAACACACTTTGGTCTTAAAAAATTGAGAATTTTTTACCAATTGTTCTTTATTAAATAGTCACACTGTAGTTTCATCGGATTATTATTTTTTTAGATTTACTGACTTTCGCTCATCCTTATTTTTCTTCCATGTTCATCTTCCAATATGTCTGTAACTCCATCACATAGAAAGGTAAATATGGTATAGTAATAAGCTCCACCCACTCTCTGCTATACATCCTATCTGGTGGACAGATCTATTTCTATATTCTGAGAGAGTATTATTACTATACCATATTTACCTTTCTATGTGATGGAGTTACAGACATATTGGAAGATAAACATGGAAGAACAATAAGGAAAAAATCAAAAATCAGATCAAACTAAACATTTACAGTGTGAATATTGAATAATTAAGGAACAATTGGTAAAAATTTCAGAATTTTTCGACACCAAAGTGTGTGGAACGTCCAGAATATTTGTTGGAATGACCCTAATACAGTTAACGCTGATGATATTTTCATTAACTCCATGTTTCTGCAGCTGTCGAGGTTTACACTAGAGGTTCATCTGTGAACTTTAGGCCCAAAGGCAACCATCACGGTACAAATGTGAGGCTTTAGTGAGCCGCTGCAGGCTTCCTCACAACACGCTTTCAGCTTTTGTCTGAGAAAAAGAAGCCGTGGGCATGCAAGGAGGCACAAAGAGGATTCTGACACAGTGAGAATAAAACAAAAGCTTTTTTCCACCGGACACCTCGGCACACCACGCTGCTGCTCGTCTTTGAAATGAAGCGTCTTTAAAGCTTAGCTAGGATAATGTGAGTGTCCCAGTTTAGACATTTATTTACTACGACTAATGTAGAGCATGAACACAGTCAGTTTGAACACATTTTTATAGACATGCTTCAATAATAGGGTAGAACGATGCAATGAGATCACAACATGATATACAGAACATCATATTTATTATATTAGATATTATTCAAATGTTTTTGTATCTGTGTATAGAGAAATAAAAATAAATGAAACTTTATCTTTTTAAAGTATCACTGTCAGACTGACACTTCCTACCAATGTGGAACTAGAAACACACATCAGCTAAAAAGCACTAATCATCATCATCATCATTATTATGATCATCATTATTACTATGACGTCTTTAAAAACATCCACAGTCTAAACTGCACCAGTCAAACTCAAGGCATGGGGGCCAAATCCAGCCCTTTAGAGCATCCAAATTGGCCCCACAGCAGAAAACAATTAATTCAGTTATAAATATCTTTAAAAGAATACACAAAATCAATAAAACTACACAATATTAGAAGGGCTCACATTTCCCTATAATTAGATCACATAATCTAATCAATGCCATACATATTTTATAATGTATTATAAATAATGATTAAATTACTTTAGTATTTTCCAGCCTAAAATATATATATATATCACATATTTTAGAACAGAACAAACGCTCTTTATTAATAAGGTGCAAAGAAAAAAAACTTTTTCTATTTTTTGTGGTCAAGGTTCAGCAAGTCGATTCTTAAGTTCCTCTCACGCACCCCAGTTTGAGAACCACTGCCATAGACAGTTTACGGTCCACACACACACGAGAGAGTGGGCGTGTCACAATCAAAGGAGAAAACAACGCTGCTGACCAGTGTTTCATCGACGACATTGTTTTATATGAAGATAAGACTATGTAACTATTAAAAAAAAAACACACATGTGAATGGAAACCACATCAAAATATATTGATAATTCTGTAACTGATTTAAATTAAACAATAATGTTCACATGGGACGAAACATGTGACTCACTGAAGCATATTTATAGTTGGAGGCAAAAACCATAAATGAGGTAAGAACCTGAATTTTCTGTTTGCTAAATGTGTGCGTTCATATGAAGACAAGGAATCTTTAGCAACATATACATATATACATATATATATACATATATACATATATATATATATATACATATATACATATATATATATATATGTATATATCAATCTATATCAGGGAGTCGCATTAAACCATTTTCTCTGCAAAATCTCCTCGTGTCCTACTGAAAAACCTCTCCCACTCCTACTTTGATGTCATATATTTGCAGCGATTTATGCAGATTACAAGCTTTGTTTTTCCATTTTAAAAATGATTTCAGAGTACGGTTCTAAAGACATTTTAAACAGCAGGGAAAACATCGAGATAATTCATATATTTTGAGCCAGAAAAACAGCAGCGTCCTCATATATGTGCTCTTATTTTGAAAAGAACAACTTCTGGTCTCACCATAATGAAATAAGGGATTTTTTTTGTTGTCGTCTGAGCGAAAATCAAATACCCAATCGTTTTTGGATTGAAATTCAATAACCAAAACATGAACTGACCGTGAAGTATGTGTCAGTTATTGCTTCATTCATCTACTGGTGCATCTACTGGTGCATCTACTGGTGCAAATACCAGTGACATTAGCCGCTAGGTTAGCTACACTTGGGCAGGTTTCCAGTCCCTCACGGGACCAACACACACAGAAACAGACGAACGGATCATTTGGAAGTCAACCATCACGTTTTTGGACTGAGGAAGGCACAAAGAGAGAAGCTAGCTAAGCTAACACCTGCTAACCTCCACACGCCAGTGACGCGTGCTCTGGTTTAAAACTAAAACTATTTCAGCAAATCTCTGAATAAAATAATGTGTTCAGAGTCATGAGGGACTTTATTAGATCTGTGTGTCCTCTAAAGGTCGTAGACTCCAGGGATGAAGCTCGATGTAATCCTGGAAACATGGACGTACGCTGGAGGCTGATCTCTGGAATGGAGCGACCACCATTAGGCCAGCGTCCGCCCTCCCAGTGCAATCCCACTGTTTATTTAGGGCCCAGGCAATTTAACGGCTCAACAGATCTGCTCAATTATTTAGCAGTGTGTGTGTGTGTGTGTGTGTGTGTGTGTGTGTGTGTGTGTGTGTGTGTCGGCCACCTTGGAGCATTAGGGGATCGTTTGGTTGGCTCTCGGTCCCGAGCACCTGCTGAATCCTCTGGCAGAGTGAGCAGGACTTTCAGCTGCCGTTTATTGCACTGTTGCAATTTTTAAAAATATATTCAGCAAGGCCAAAGTTTTTGTACAGTTCCTGACTATTCACAGGAGGTTGACCAACAGAATGGATGACTTAGTGCATCTGAAAACAGAGCTGGAGAAGTCCTGATCTCACAGGGAAAATGTTGTATTGGTTTTTACTAAATCAGGAAATAAGAGTTTGTTATTTCTTTTTACCAAAGTCTAAGAAAAGGTGGTTAGCAAAAATAAAAGCACATTCAACAACCTCTAACTGCTCAGCTTATGAACTCCACTTAACCCAACATACTTGTTTAAACACTATTAGACACAGACGTGGCAAAAATATAAAGTAAAACCACAACAAAAATGGCATCAAACGAGTCACTGTGTTCTTTGATTAAAAAGAACGTAAATCACGGCGAGAATGAAGTAAAGCACTTCTTAAAGAAGCTCTTCTGCTTTGGCGCCATATTTTCTTCCTTCTACAGAATTCCCATTCCCACAATGCAATGCCTCAAACTTTTCAGAAGTCCAAGTCACATGACCATTTGTCAACTGAGGTGTATTGATTAATGCAATATACATTTTACCTAGATTTGAGTGTTGGCCTTTTGTATGCTTGCAGGACACATGTTTTCACAATTGGACCTTGACACCTTAGAATCACTGCTGTTGGAATGTTATATTGACTTAGAAAACAGAAAAGTTCCTTGTCTCAGGCTAGTTCTTCCTCTAACCGCAGCTGTATGCCATAAACTAATCTAACTCCGGGCTTTGTTCGTTGATATATGGGAGTTTTACCACCGTAATAAATATGTGTTGCTTCCTTTCTTTGTCCCTTAGCTAAAGCCTTAGACTCCACATGTTGGGTTTCAGGTTTCTCGTCAGATCCATATATGTATTTGATTGGCTGTTCTTTCTGCAGAGTAGAGTTTGACTTTGCAGTTCTTAGACCTACCATGGAGGGTCTAACGCCGACACCCATCTTCACTTTGTATTAATAAAATGTTATGTTTATATCAAGAAGGTGTCCGCGGAGAATTCTTCACATCATCACATCAACATTTAGATAAAGGGGAACCCACCACACAACAAACCCAATGTTTGTGATGGACTGAAAAACAAATGTTCGAACAGAAATTTCTGCCTTCCGTCTCTCATCAATCTGTCACCGATCTTTTTGGTTTTTGAGAGATGTTCCAAGATCTATGTGGTCTTTCAACGATCCCTCCCGTCTTTCAGTGATCTCTAGTTGTTATGCTGATCTCTCAACGAGAGCAGAAGCATTTACACAGTGATGTGTTTTCAACGTTTCATATTCTCTTTTTTCTGTTAGGCAAGCATTATTAAAGCCATTCTCCACATTGATATTATATTGAAGCAAAAACAACATATTTACAATTCTATCTACATTAAAACTTTCTGAGTTGTATAAAATATATTTTCAGCGAGGCTTTCTCTTCTTTCCTAAAGCCCTGAAACTACGGCTATTGATAAAATGGCAATTATAAGTTAGTTGGAAGGAATAAAGTGCTGGAGTCAGACACACTGAGAGGATTCCTAGCCTCCTAGAAATAGAGACCCCCCAAACCCACACAGTCAGAAAATGAAACCAGCACTACATTTGTTTGGCTCATTTTCGGGATAATCAACTTTTATTGTGTGAAATTGGATTCTCCAAATTTAGTTCATGGGCTCGTACTTTCTCTCCCAAATTTCATTATGCAGCCTGATGTACAATCAGCGCTTGTTAAACCTCTGATCCAAGCTGGTGAACAGCAACGTTCCTTCAACCTCAGCAGCAGAAAACTTTCAGACAGACGTGCACGTGGGTATCAAAAAAACATACAATAATAATAATTAAACTGTATAAATGTAGGAATCAGTCCGATAACTTAAAAAAAAGACACTGACAGCATTATCTGTGGATAGATCAGGGTCGGGGTCGATTACAATTGTAATCACATAATTGATCATTGCAATTATGACATAATTATGATTGTAATTTTAAATTAAAAAAAAAACTGTTGCTGTTAAATATCAACTCCCACTACCTGTCAGTTCTGTTGAGGATCATTTTACTATTTTAAAAAATATACATAAAACTAGTGGTATACTGACTCAGACCCCCACATCAAAAATATTAATATCAATATATTCACTGATTAGGAAGTCTGACAAGGAAACCAAGAGACATGGGTCAAACTGACCTGTTAGCATTAGAGATGCTAACAGAAAGCTAACACAAAAGGAAGATCACGTTTAATAAGGTTTATTTATTAATGGCTCAGTAATTGAGCACATAATTGTAATTTACGTTCAGGAGAAAAATAATAATTGTAATTGTAATTTGAATTGGAACTAATGATGGTCAGTTTAATCATAATTGAGTTGTAATTGAACATGGATAATTGAAGACATAAATGTAGTTTTAAAAATGTAATTGACCCCAACCCTGGGATGGATATATATATATATATATATATTTAATTTTAGTTCATTGTGTAAAGGGAAATAAAGCTCCTTTGTTTAGCTGCCACGTGCATCACAGACAGAGGGATGCGCTGCCGTGCGCGTGTTTCCGTGCACGCTCCCTGTTGGCTCAGGGCACAAAACTGTGTAAATGTCAAGGTTTTGCAGCTTGGTGCTTTTTAAACTCCCAATAAGCCACTGTTGGCCCTTCACAAATTCTGTTCCCAGGCTAAAGCTGCTCTAACACACATGACTTTTAAATGGATTATGATGCTAATAATTAATTGGCTGAGTGACTTCTTTACCCTTACATTGACTTTTCACTGTTCCTCCTCCTTTACTTCTTGCAGGTCTTTCCTTGAACTACAGTTTATTGTCTCCCAACGGTTCGTTACCCCGTTGGTTTTTATGGTCAGCGTGTGTCAGCTGTTCAGAAAACCTTGAAGACCTACAGATTAATTTAAGGTATGTTTGAGAGAAAGTGGTGGATATATAGACTTTAGAAAGCAGCCTCACGTGAGCCATTTAAAAGCATCTAAATGAAAGTGGAGGTGCAGATGATGTTGTTGACAGACTACAGGGTATTATTAGCAGCATTAAACAGCAGAATGATGAAGATGTCTCAGGGACCAAGTGCACGCTTCAATGTGCTATTAGCTCATTTTAAAAAGCTTTAAATCTTGGCAGTGTAATTTATATGATGCTTAGAAAACCAAACATTGTCACATACACACACGCTTCAGCTCACTTTTCCATTCCAAAAGCACTTTTACTCACAAAACTGTGCATTTGCAAGCCAAAGCTGTCACAGATCTAGTGCACACACACATTACAGAAGAAAAACACAAACCCAGCGCTACTGCCACTGGCATTGTGGGAAAAAGAATGTGTGACCCTGAATGGGATGGAGCTTTTTCTGCTTCTTCTGTTATTATTGGCCCTGTTTTTCTCATTATATTTAATTTAATTATATTGTAGTATTTCCTCTGTTTTGGGATGCAGTCCAACCTTTTTACTGGAGTAATGTGAACAGACTGCTGTGCCTGAGCAGCTGAATGTAAAAAAATATCTGAAAACGTTTCAGTTTTCAAATGTATCCTGCACTTCTCTCATATTGACACTTTATTTTAACGTACTATCTTGTTATTTGGTAATAACAGACTGGCCTTCACGCTCTACACGCACAACAGTTTGTCTTTCTGAAAACACTTCAACTGTTTCAGAATAAACACAATGCAGTAACCTAATAATGCATTGTGTTTCCAAATTCAAAATATGCAATTAATCATGATTAATTGTGCTCATATTTGTAATTAATTAGTTAGGAATTACAAATCTCAGTGTAAAAACAAGGAGCCAGCTGCAGTTTAGTAAGACGCTTCATTACAGTGATTCAATTCAATTCCAAGAACTTGATCTTTTCATTAGGAACTGAACTTGTGCCAGAGCACCTGATCATGTACTATCCATACAACCCACATACAGGGCAACATGAAAAACAAACACAGGCACTAAACCACACATGACACATGCCATTTACTATTAGGGGTGGGTACTGAAACGTGATACCAATACGACCTAAACGGTAGTAACCAGACTGAATAAGAACTAACGTTGCGGTGCTCCGCACTGGAACCGTTTCAAAAATACCAAGAAGGCACCGGTATCGGATAAAACCCAACCGATACCCAACCCTATGTACTATAGATAGTAGATAATTAAGATTTAAGATTAAAAATATCTGCTCATCCAAAGATAATTAAAAAGATCCTAAGAAGGTTGTATTAGAATTTGCAACAAAATAATTAAAAAAATATTTTTATATTCTTGGTTTTTCTCTTTTGAGACGTGGGCAACTGCTGGGCCGGGGGCCACATGCGGCCCTCGGTCTAATTTTGTTCGGTCCCCAAAAGTAAACGCACAAAATGACAGAAAAATACTCAGAGCACAACCATAAAAACACAAAAAAAATAACTGAAAAAGCATGGAAAGCATAAACAAATACACAAAAATGACTCCTACAAGACAAATTGACTCCAAAACCATAGAAAATATTAGCGAAAAGCATACAAACAACAACAAAACACATAAAATGGTTCCTAAATACACAAATTAACTATCAAAATGCCACACAACACAACAAAAACACAAACAAATAACAAAGAAATACAAAATAACTCCAAAAACACACAAGATGATTAAACAAATAACAAAATCTTTGTTTTTATGTCGTATTAATGCTCAGATTGGTCATTATTTTAAAATGCTAACATGAATGTTCATAACTTGGCCCTTGGATCTGAGTCACATTGTTGTGGCCCTGCTGTGATTAAACTTCTCTGCCTTAAAACTAATGACAACCTTCTCCTCATGCGCTTTAATATGGTTTATCTGACCAGTTGTTTCAACCTCAAGAAGCTGTAATTGATTGAAACAATGCATTGAGTTATCGGTTTATGTCTCTAGTGAAAAACTAATAATCAATAAATGATTATCAGACACAGAGCCAAGCTACAATAACATGTAAAGGAATAAAAACTAAAAATGAAGAAAAGAAATAGTTTAATATCCAAAGAAAGAGTAAACTTTATATTATAAATTAAAACAGATCAGATTTTTAATTACATTCACACTTGCAGTTATGGACCAAAGGAAATAGTTAAAAAAAAAAAAAGAAGGTCTTTTTTCAGGTTTCTAAAGCGTGTCACCCAAGAACCACTGAATATATGACTATGTGACTAAATTGGCCATATCTCAAAAAGTGCATCACATTACGTACACAGAGGAGAGAAAGTAAACGTTTAGTAAGACATTCATTTACTCTAAAGCTGTGAAATATGCTGAGCTGTCAAATCAACAGAGATGAGACCTTCATGTGCAAATGCAGGTCACGACCCAATGCCACCGTTTCTGGTCGAGGTTCATTAGATGTTGACGATTAATCTCAATAAAACAGATTCATCTGACGAAGCATCAACGTGAACCCTTTCACCCCCCAGTGATGGAAACCATTCTACACCTCCAGTACAAACTGGTCCAGCAAACCATCCATCATCTGTTTTCACTCTAAGTTTAGTGCAGAGGTTCTCAACCTTGGGGTCGTGAGACACTGGGAGGAGGACGCCAATTAAATCCCTTTGAGGATATTTTCTGAACAATTTGAGCCCATTTTTATCTGTTCCAATTTGTGTCATTTTATAATTTTTTTGTGTATTTTTGTGGTCATTTTTTGCACTTTTGTTGTTGCTTTTTGTGTTTTCCTGTAAGTTGGTGTATATTTGTATTCAGTTTGTGTTGTTGGAGTCATTTTTGTGTATTGTTTTTGGCCCTTTTTTCTATTTTTGCTACATTTTTACATATTTTACACATTTTTCCCACTTTCCAGACGTGTTCGGCACTTATTAACCCTTTCCACCACTTTTACACCTAATGTCACATATGTTGACCCATTATTGTCACTTGTAATGTTTTTTCACCATATTTCATGATTATTTTTGCTAATTTAACCACATTCACCATTTGTCATGTCCATTATTTGCCAGTTTAAACTAATTGTTCTTTTTACCACTTTTTCTCTTCGTTTTTGGCCACTTTAAACCTCTTTTCACAGTATTTTAGGTTTATTTTTTGCCATCTTAGCCACATTCACCATTTGTAATGTCCATTATTTGACAGTTTAAACAATTTTTTCCTACATTTTTTAAATTCCATTACCTGCAATTTGCAACTTTTAACCAAAATTATTTATAAAATCCCATTTCACCACCTTTTCCACTATTTTTGGTCACTTTGAACCATGATTAAAACCAGGATTTCCATCTTTAAGATGACTATAATAATAATAATAAACGTTCCTGGATAACAGTGGATATTATTCAGATTAATAAATAAATGTGATTATCACAGATTCATAGAACAATGGACCATCATTTTACTGACTTTATGGATGGACCCCAAAAATCTCTCCTTTATTCCCCCTTATAGATGGTCCTGTCTCCACATGACTGTTCTTCAATGTTCATGTCTGTGTTCAACCACCTTCAGCTACAGTGGGGGTCCCTGGTCTTTGGGACTTTTATTTTGGGGTCATGGCCCTAAAGAGGTTGAGAACCCCTGCTTTCGAGGATGTTGGTGATCAGGTAACAAACAGAACCTCTTGGTTTGGTTTCAACTGATTATTCTCTGTGAAATCGATAAAGGAAGTGCAGCAGCAGCAGCAGCAGCAGCAGCAGCAGCAGCAGCAGCAGCAGCAGCAGCAGCAGCGGCTGAAATGGGAAATGAGTGTGAAAAGGTCGTCTAATGTGGAGACACTGATGCTGTGAAATACACAAAGCATGATAGCAACATGTAAGTTTAGTTTGTAACTGAAACCACAAAGTGTTACTGCAGGGATTTAAACTGAGAGAAGAAGAAAGTAACATGGATTAAATCTATAAAATGTAGAAAACTGTCCAACTTAGCATTTAGTTAATGTTAACACTATAAAATGGATGAACTCTTGGTGTTCATGTCCAATAAAATCTAAAGTAATGATTATAGTGATATATTTGAAGTGTTAAAAGAGGTTGTGGATGTAATTATAATGAGTAGAAGGACAATCATTACAGAGACAAACCCACAAAAACCAACTGTAATTATTTCCTCAGAGAGTTTAAAAAATATGAAAAAACAATCCAATTTGTTCCACTTCAATATTCAATGTTAATGCAAACAAAACCACACAAACACGTTGGAGACAACAGGCTTATTATCAGTGTGATGTCATCCACCCATGATGCTTTGCAAAAAGATACTAGACTTGTACAACTGTAAATAATCTGTAAAGAATTGGTTTGTTTTTTAAAAGGCCATAAAATGAATATGGTCATAAAACAAGCACACGTCTTTAAATGTTTTTAGGTCAAACAGTGGAAACAGTGGATGAATAATCAAACGTTTCAGTTTCACTTTAGTTTATTTCAATAACGGACAGTGCAATTTAATAAAACACATGATTAAACATGAGTAAAAAAACCAGAATTAACCAAGGAGAATATTTTTCATCTGTAGTCCTCTGGCCATGATGTTGAAAAAGCAAATAAAATACATTAAAATACATTAACATGATAAACATACATGATAGAAAAAACAATCAGGACAATATGGTTACATCAATCTGCTGGTTAACCATAAACGTAAAAAAAACTGATTTTTATTCATGTAGGAATGACATTTTACGCTAATCAAAGGTGACATAAAAACCTGTGTTAAAAAATGTGATTTTATGTGATCTGATTAATGAGAATAATAACCAATCAAAATCATTCTGTTGTTTTCTGTGTTTCTGTATTTTTTGTTGTTGACATATTTCTTTTTCAGTATTTGTATATTTATGTATAGTTGTTCTTTGTGTTTTTAAAAATATGTGTTATTGTTTTTGACGTTTTGTATATTTTTCAGAATTTTTGTATTAAATTTGTGTTGTCGGTTTTGTGTATTTCTGTTTTTGTATTGATGTAGTTGTCCTGTGTGTTTTTAAATGTGTGCATTGTTAGAGTTATTTATGTGTATTTCTGTTGGCGTGTTGTACATTTTCAGGATTTGTCCTGTGTGTTTTTCGAGAAATTGTGTGTATTTTTGTTGTTCGTTTGTGTAAATGTGTTATTGTTTTGTAGTGGGTTTTTTTTGGTGATTTTTGGTGACGTTTTGTTTATTTTTCAGTATTTGTACTTTTTTGTCGTTGTCCTGTGTGTTTTTGGAGTTAAAATGCGGTGTTTGAGTTAATTTTATTTTTTTACATTTTATATATATATGTATTTATGTAGTTGTACTGTGTTGTTGAAATAATTGTGTGTATTTGTGTTGATATTTTCTATATTTTTCACTATTTGTATTTCTATGTCGTACCCC
The DNA here is from genome assembly GCF_900634775.1 of Gouania willdenowi. Taxonomy (NCBI): domain Eukaryota; kingdom Metazoa; phylum Chordata; class Actinopteri; order Blenniiformes; family Gobiesocidae; genus Gouania; species Gouania willdenowi. The sequence goes on from NC_041048.1 coordinate 41,446,259, forward strand.
TGTGTGTTTTTGGAGTCATTTTGTGTAATTGTATTATTGTTTTGTGTTTAGTAATTTTGCTCATTTTTGTGGTTGTTTTGTTTGTGTTTTTCTGTAATTTTATGCATTTGTAATAAAATGTGTTGTTGGAGTTATTTTTATGTACTTTTGTTGAATTCTCAGTATTTGTATTTTTTTTGTAGTTGTCCTGTGTATTGTGTTAATTCTGCCTATTTGGTGTAATTTTATTGTTGTTTATTCTGTAATTCTATACGTTTATTTTGGGGACAGCACAATTTTAAACATATTAAACACTGAGATTCCTGATATTCCAGACCATAATCCAGAGTTGTAATCCTGCACTGCTGCTAATGTTCCAGAAGGACATGTTTTTTACCAGATTAACCATAAAGCAGAATCACTCTCGTACCTTTACGTCCCCTATAGAATAAGTTTAAATTACAGAAGGTTTTAATGAAACAGTTCCATCTCAAAGTGTCACTGCTTTACCATGAGCTGGAGAACGTTAGTGAGATGGAATGAGATGGAATGACCTGAGTGAAGCTCTGCAGGTAATTGAAGCTGGATGGAGAATTCCAAATGGAATCATTCTTCTGGAATAGCTGGAGATATAATTACACTCATTGATAGTGATAGTGACAGTAGACCACTGTGTTAAAGGACAACCCCTACGTCACCTCACTTTTTCTTCTTATTAAAGCAAAGTTTTTGTTTAAAGATTATTCTGCATTATCTTTGTTATTATTATGTGGAAATATATATATATATATATATATATATATATATATATATATATATATATATATGTACATTAGCAATATAAAACAATTATTTTTATTACAGAAAAGAACAGTTAGAATTATTCATAAGGCAGGTTATAAAACACACACAAGCGGTGAGTTTATTAAATAATGATAATAATAATTATAATACTTATTATTATTATTATTATTATTATTATTAAATAATTGATTGAGCTGTAAATGTTCACAGTGATGTTCACAGATAAAAAATAAAAAATAAAAATAACAGAACATTTACAAAAGTTGTTTGTTTTTAGTTCATAGGAAACATAGAAGGAAATTTTTATTGTTTATTGTTGGAGTCAAAATGTGGATTATTTTACATAGTGATATAAAGAGCTGTTAAACAGACTCATAAGACATTATGGAGGCGTTTAAGTCCTTGAATGTGTTCATGTATTATTAATTTTTATCTGAGTTAGTGAGAACTTTGTCAGACCAATAGTTTGATACTTTTGAATGAGTAAGAGGCAAAAAATATAATAAATGTTCCTCTCCTGCTTCTTTCTGGACATGGAATGTAACAAAGTTCATTATTCTGTGTGAAAAAAATGTGAACTTTACCAAGACAGAATACATTTAAATGAAATGAAAGTCAGACTTTTGTGAACTTGTTTATAATATTTAGGCTCATTCACATCCAGACATTTAGAAAATAAGTAAACAGATTTGACATTTATGAACTGAGTTAAAGTCCAAAGGGATTTAGATTTAATTAATGTTCTGATAATGATCTCATTAAAGCTGCTCCAACATTTGCAGAATACTTTCCAACTATAGAACAATGGTTCAAGTGTTGTTTGAATGTGATTAAACAGAAGATGTGGGGCTAAGGCGGGGGTCACCCGTCCCTGATTAATGGCCGTCCTGGGGAGACTTTATTCTTCTGTCCCAGTGAGAGCTGGTGGAGATCATTTTACTGCCTGGAGAAGTGATACGGCCTCTCAATGGACTGTCAAAGGCCTTATTACCTCTACACCTCCTCCTAATGAAGCATGAAACTCATTCCACACACACACACACACACACACACACACACATCTACCTGACACACAGCGGTGATTACCACCCCCCCCCCCCCCACCGTCATTTCACAGTCAGCAGATGCAGATGAGGCTGGTGTCCTACACCTCAGGCCGTGACAGAAGCCAAAGAGGATCTGATCGGAAGCAATTATTCGCTCCTCATGCAGAGAAAAGAGCCTCACACAATAGAAGAAAGCAATAGGTTTACTATAGCATAGCATTTAGCATTTAGCATACGGACAGAATCAATAAGCACTGGTGTAATTCACTTTAGAGAGGATAACTAGGTGTGTGTGTGTGTGTGTGTAGGTGGATTATTGGACACCAGGATGCTACACACAAAGCTAATCACTGTATCACTGATACTTCTGTTACTAAACCATAAACCAGCTTTTCTCTTTTCAGACACATGACATTTACTAATAAAAAATAATAACTTTAAAACTATTCAAAGCCTATTGATATAAAGCTGCTGAGGAGACTACTGCCATGGGCTATTCATAAGCGGAGTGTGTGTGTGTGTGTGTGGAGGGGGGGGGGCATTGCCCCTTACTAGTGGTCAAAAGTTTTAATTACACTTTGCCAATTTTTTATATAATTTACAAGAAATGAATTAGAAATGATGGTGATGTAAAATTCAAAAGTTCACAAAATAAAAACAAGTAAGAAAGTTTAAAAGGACCAGCAGACGATGACATGTGACCCTCCTGCTTCCCGTAGCAGCTCAGAGCTTTGTTTACAACATGGAGGACACCATGGGTTCTACATAGACTCACTAGTCTGTAGTTTGTAGTGATGCAGAGAGAAAACAAGCGACTGGAACAGAGAACGATGATCAAACCCTGTGCTCGTAGAACGTTCTCTTTAGCCTAGCCTGACTCACTTATCTCTCGTCTATTGTGTCAATGTGAGCAGAGTTTGAAGTAAAACTTGTGACAGAGAACAGGTGAGTTTAGGTGTGTTTGTCTCTGTGTCGTAGACGGTGTTTATTCAGCTTTAAGGCAGTAAAAGCACTTATCATCGCTGCTTTGTTTGCGTTTGACATTTTGTTGACCTTTTCCATCGATTCCACATCTCGCGGCTTTTTAAAGTCATCACTTTGCACTCTATCTTACACATTCCTCTGGTCCTCTCATCATGATCCATGGGCCTGGTTCACTATGTGGACTCTCCATCTCTCTCTGTCCATTACTTCTATCTCTTCTCTCTCTCTTTCTACCCAGTGTCCTGAGGCATTATTCCATGTTAGAGCTAAGCTGCTTTCCTCAGTGTATAAACTCTATAGGATGGTGCATATTAAAGAGGCTACCCTCTGTGTCGACTGCTGGAGAACGCCAACACCATAATACTCAGCTCCCAGTCTTAAAGGTTGAAGTGTTTGGTGTCTCTGCATCAAAGTCTCAATGTTTTTTACTCTGAAAATGAAAGAATATCGAGTAGGAAGAAATCGTATTTTACCTTTACTTTTCAGCCAACTCAATTAGAGTTCATACATGTTGAAAATCATCCACCAAGGATGTCTGCTCATAAAGCTTTAGATAAAGTAGGTGTTTCTGTTTGCAGTATTACACAAATTAGGCTTTCCAAACTCATTCATTGACTGAATATAGACTTTAAAACTCAACAAAGACCAGAGTTGTAACACACTGAATAGGGGGACCAGACTATAAATATATTTATTAAACCACTGGAAATATCTGTGCATCAAAATCCTAAGATCGTGTTCGTGTCGCTCTCCAATCATAGAAAAATCAACTCATATGCAGATGATTCTCAACTGTATTTGGTAGATCATTGGGCTTTGGTGCATTGAAAATGGCAATATTAACAATTATTTTATCTATATATATATATATTTTTTTTTCAACAAAATTAAGCAAAAATTACAATCCAACACTGAATATACAGTATCATCACAAGCACGTTTTGGGAAAATATCACAGATTTACACACAATATGTCTTGGTAAACAGGTGGTCGGAGGGATACAAATGTCAATTATCACGTAAAACCGGATGTAATGTGATGGATTTCACCTTCTGAAATGGAAATATAACAGACTAAATTGTCACCCACATGTGTTGGGACAATATCACACATTTCCACTCTATTTTTCACTGTAAAACAGGTGGTGTAATGTTAGCTTTAGCAAATGTAGCAAAGGTTGTCACATACTATGCAGAGGGCAACAAGACTAATAGCAATATATGTACATCAAAATACTAAGATCATGTCTGTACGCTCCACTATCCCAGCAAAATTTACTTATATGCAGATGATTCTCAACTCTATTTGGTAGATCACTGTGTTTGGGTTTGGTGATGGCGGAACATTGTTGGGCTTCGTTTTTTTTGGAAACTGCCATATCGCTAGGGTTGTTTTTTTATATATATTTTCAACAAACTTGCACATAAATTACAATCTGACACTGAATGTAGACTCACATACATGTTTTTGGTAAATATCACAGATTTACACATAAGTTGTCTTGGTAAACTGGTGGTCAGAGAGACGCAAATGTCAATTCTCGCTACTTTACCTTCTGAAATAGAAATATGACATGAACTAAACCTTCACCCACATGTTTATACCATATTTTTCACTATATATATATATATATAAATTCTGGCGAACCATTATTATTGTAGTTCTCAGAGTGTTTTATTGATTTTTTATTTATTTTCCACTAAATCAAGCAGAACTTATAACCCGACACTGAATATATAATATAACAGATTTACACAATTTCTCTCATGCAAAAATGCGATGTAATGTGACGCCATATGATAGAGTTCTCTTTCTGAAATATCAATAAGATACAAACTAAACCTTCACCCACATGTTTTGGGACAAAATCACACATTTCCTCCATATTTGTCAGGTGTGCATGCTTTTTTTTTTGATGCATTACTAATTGAACTTATAACTAATGACTTTATTAATATTATTAAGCATGATTGGCAGGTTTTGGGGAAGTTTGATATCCTGTAATTACGTTTGATTATTGAAGGATGATTAAACGCAAACGTAATGTAAATACGTCTCTTTTTCCTCCTGTACTGTAAAATGTGGAATACAATATTCCTGTGAAAAACACACAAAAATAGTTTGATTTGTATTTCCTCTGTCTTGTTTGCACTTTGCAGTCCGTTATTTTTATTTATTTTAACATAGAGCCGGTGATGGTCACACACAAGGATAAAGACATTAATGTTTGTTCGCGAGAATAAAAGTGCATTCTTCATCCTCTGAACCTTTGAACCCTTAATGAGGTCCACAAATGAGGAAAATGCAAGCAAAGGAGATTAAAAAAAAGCCTGTAGTGTGTTTGAGGAGTGTGCTGTATTTTCAGCCCCTAACAACAATGCGGGGCATCCGCTACGTATCTCAGAGGAATCCTGTTCGACGGCTAAAATCCTATTTCCACGCTGGCTTAGCAATGTCGGGATAAAGTTCATTTCATCTGCAAAGGGACACATCTGTGTGTGCTCCACCTTGACACAAACACACATACGTGCACACTCCCTCAGAGCGCACGTGTAGGACGGGAACCTCTGTGTCCTTGCATTGTTTCTCATCTATATGTGATTTATATGTGCTGATATCGTCTTTGTTTTTCAGTGTAATTAAAGCCATTAAAAAGAAAATGAAAGATTAATTCATCAATTGAGGAAACACTTAAAACATAGATAAAAGTGCTTTTACATGTTTACTTTTATTTATTTATTCACTGTTTATTTGAAGTTCCATTGGACAAACCAGATGTATTAAGTGTTTTAGCACACATGCTAATTCACATTTGTAGTAGGGGTTGAAGGACTTCATCATTTTAAAGGTTGACTTTATGTGCATACGAGTTGAGTCGGCGTAGACTAGTCCATGACGTCACCAAGAGCCGAAGACGAGCCTAGTGCCGGTGTTATGCCAAAATCTGTGACTGCAGGAGGTGACAGTTCCAACTTCTGGGTGGACATTTACCCCCCCTTAAACATGTTTGTAATTCTTCTCCAGTCTGTATTTACTTCACCCACCGGAGCGTCATGTTTAAGGGGGAGTAAATAGCTCCTTAATAGCTACAAAGAGGTTTAATCAGTTGACGTAGCACTCTTCTTCTCTAACGCTGAGAAGCCGCAGCGGTCACAGATTTTTTTGGGTGACAGACTTTAGCACAACACCACCAGTAATTTCCATTACTGACTGGAAAAATAGGTGTTAAATTAATTGAATTGAAGTGTTGCCCTTGGCCTATAAGTGGCTTTTGATTTATGGAGTTTTTGTACCATTTTATGTATTAAACTTGTATATGTTCAATGATCTATAGTAAGTTTTAAGGATCGGGATTTAGTTTCTTTGATGCCAAGTCACGCAGCTTCATCATTTTTCCAATTTCATTGTTTAACCATTTGCCTACACTTTTCTTGTTGCTGTAAATGTTTCTATCGCAGCAGTTCTTCAACTTCACCCAGGTTTGTTCTTTCCTCCCACTGCATTTTCATTTACATTCTAGTTTATTTGAGAACGCAGCGTTAATGGGTTAGGGTTATCCTGGTGGGCTTAATTTACTTCAATTCCAGTTTGTCTCAACATAAAAGCAATATTTCCACAAAGTCTAATGTGTGTTTGAAGGTGTTTCCATTGAAGGTTGTTTTGGGGGAGGAGCCTGGTAACTCTGGTGAAATCTCATCCCGTGAGACTTTTCTGCATGAAGATGGACGCTCCTAACCTCCTTAGAACACTCTGTATTCTTTTACTATTTCACGTCTAATGTGGCACTAATTATTATTAAGTATAATGATAAGAAATGTCTGGTTCTCCTCTTCTGTCCACACGTACCACGCCATGTTTACTCAAAGAGAAGTGGTCATGTGACCAGGTATGGCTCACCCTGTGGAAAAAGTGTTTCCATTGAGCTTTAACCATACATTTAATACAAAAACGTCTGAAAAACATCAAGACAAAAAACTTTTTAGTGATATTTCAGGTTTTTTTACCTAACGTCAGGTGTTTCCATTATTGGTTTTTATTGAACTGTTTAGAATTTCTGTCTTTCCAAGAGTAATGGAAACACAGCTAATGGTTGCACAGTGAACTTCTCATCATCTTTCCATGTTTAGATACTTTACTACTTTTAAACTTCCTTAAATAGTACCAAACATGATCATTAGGGTTGTTAAATTTTACATTTTTATCCTTCAGAGGATCTTCAAAGGATTTACGGAAACCGGAGGGTTACGCTGAAATCCCATGAGATTTTGTGGCATTCGCTACGCTTTCAAACCTCATCCATTCGTTTAATTGGATAAATCCCAAGGAAATATGTGAAATTTTCTCAAAACATTAGTTGTGAAACCTTTAATTACCACCAAGGAGAGAATCACCTTCAAAATAATGCGTAGAGCGAGATTTTTAGCAGGATTATGGATAGAATGGGAAATATTTGTCCATTTTTAAACCCGTTACCCAAGGGAAAAAAGAGTAAGTGTGGGATATGAAATGTGTCATGTGACGTGTGCTCAGGGTGACGAATAACCTGCTAATGGCAGCTAATGCAGGATCACCATCTCTGCTCCTCCTCCTCAACTTGACAGCAGCTTTTGATACAGTGGACCATACCATCCTCCTGGATCATCTCCACACCACTATCTGATAGAATCCAGTTTGTCCAAATGGGGACATGTAAGTCCAGGCCACACCCAGTCACGTGTGGGGTCCCACAGGGGTCGGTGCTCGGCCACATACTAATGACAACATACACGCTCACCTTCGGTAACTTCATCAGCAAAAATGGGATGTCCTACCACTGTTTTGCTGATGACACACAACTCTAAATCTGAACTGCCCCAAGTCCATCTACAACGCTGACACGAGTCAAGACATGCCTTGAGGAAATCAAGGCATGGATGAAGTTAAACTTCCTCCAACTCAACAGCAACAAAACTGAGACGATACTTGTTGGAACATCTTATCAGACTCACCTCTCATCCATTCCACAGCTCATCTTTGACAATCAGACCATAAATCTCTCCTCTGCAGTCACAAACCTGGGCGTTCAGTTTGACCCTCAGCTAACTTTCTCTCAACAAATCAAAAACCTGTGTAAAATGTCATTTTTTCATCTCCAAAATATTGCCCAAATCCATCCTCTTCTAACTGTTCCTGACGCAGAAAAAACTTGTCCATACCTTTATTTCCTCAAGGCTGGACTACTGTAACAAACTTTTTATTGGGCTTTCTGCCAAAGACTGCAACACCTACAGAACAGTGCAGCTAGGATACTTGTGTGAGCCAGGAAGTATGACCACATCACATCCATTCTGTTTTCACTGGTTTCTGCAGAGGATCGAGAACAGAATCCTGCTACTCACTCACAAACGCATCACTGATCACGCTCCATTACACCTGCAGAAACTCATATCATGGCAACCCTCCACCCGCACCCTCAGGTCATCCAGTAGCCTCCACCTTCATGTTCTACCACCAAGAGCCAAACTATGGTGGACAGAAGCTTCTGTTCTGCTGCACCAAGGCTTTGGAATTAAGTACAGTTTAAAAAACAACACAAGGAACTTAACTTGGCAGTTGTTGTGAAAACTAAGACTAATAATAATAATAATAAAAATAATAATAATAATAATAATAATAATAATAATAATAATAATAATAATAATGATAATAATAATAATGATGATGATAATAATAATGATAATAATAATCTGAAAAACCTCCTCATGAACAAGTAAAAACCTTTTAGTGTAATTTCAGTGTTTTTTCTATTTCCAGTTTTTTTATTGAACTATTTCGACCAGGTTGATAAGAAACTCTATAACAAATAAAACATTTTCATTTGCCACAAGAAAACTCACTCCAGACTTTGAATGCACTCGAACAAAAGAAGACCAACAACAGGTTTCCATGGAAAAAATGAAAAAATGCATTTGGAAGAAAAGTCTCATCTCTTCATTCATATTCTGCATTTTTTTCACATAAACATGATCTAACTGCTCATCACTGAGTCCCTCAATCGCATTTTAGAACCAAATGTGACCCAAGAGTCAAAAAGTTTGCCTGTCCGTCCCTGGAATAGAATATTAGATTTTTTGTGATGTTTGAAATCATTTTGTAACCTTTAGACACACACACACACACACACACACACAAAGAGTACACTAAAGCCAGCTGGCAGCAGCACAGCATCATCCATCAATGCTAAAACAAATCTTGCTATCCCTGTCGATACAATACTTATCTAAGCCGCTGCAGCAAACACTCATTGATTTACATTACTGATAGACTGATGGGATTTTGTGTGTGTGTGTGTGTGTGTGTGTGTGTGTGTGTGTGTGTGTGTGTGTGCGTGCGTGCGTGTGCGAGTGTTTTGTTGTTTCTTTTCCCGCTTACGGCGGCGTTGCAGTGATGGATGGCTGGATGGGTGAAAGGAGGTGATTTGGTGATTTAAAGCCCAATTCCGGGTGCTACAATTGGTTCCTGCAGGAGCAATACATCAATGGGAATTAAAAGGAAAGTGTGTGTGTGTGCGTGTGTGTGCGTGCGTGTGTCTTGATTGCACCTTAAAACCATGAAACCAAACCATTTCCTCACTTGTTTCACTTTCCAAACACACACAGAACCATCATCATCCTCTGCAGACAGATACTTGGACAGAAAAATAGAAAAATAGACACAGCAGTTGTTTGTGCACGTCAACGTTGAATAATTGTGAGTGAAGTCAACAAAAATGTGTCTTCATCCCAGGCGCGTCTCACCCGTGGGGGATGCGACGCTCGCACTGTCATAAAAACTAAAAATTCACTTTTTACAGAAGGATTCAATGTTGAAAACATATTGGTCTAGTTACGTTGATTGAGAGGTGATCAGCCAATCACAGCCAGACATTTGACGGAGGTAAACAAAGAGTTAACAGTGATGAGTAAAGTGACAAAAAATGAGTAACAGGTGGCAAAAAAAAGGTCGAAAAGTGGCAAAAATGGGCAAGAAAAGAGTGAAAAGTGACTGAAATGGACCAAAAACAGTCAAGAGTGGCAGAAAAATGAGCAAAAAAAGAGGAACCAGGGAGATAATGGCAAAAGGAAGCTTAAATGAGCAAAATGTGGCAAAAAAAGGAAACATGTAGGAAAAAAAATAAACTATTGTTATTTATTGGGCAAAAGGAAGCTTATTGGGATGAAAAGTGGCAAAAAATGGTTAAAGAATCGACAAAAATTGTACAAAAGTGTCAAAGAGAACTGGCTAAAATGGACAAAAGTTAGGAAAATGGATATTTATTAGTAAAAGGAGCTAAAATCTGAAACAAAACAAAAAGTGTCAAATTTTTTGGGAAAAGTGGCAAAAATGGGACAAAGAAAGATGCAAAACGTAATAAGGGGTTAAAAATGTCCCCCTTTTAAGAGTTTATTGGAGAATAATAATTCAATTTAAGACATAATGAGCCACATGTTGAGAATCACTGACTTAATGGCTTCTACGTGGTTTTAGTAAATTAATTTAATAACCATTAAAACACCCTCAATTTAAAAATCACTGCTCCATCATCATCGTCATCATCATTATCATCATCATCATCATCATCATCATCAAACCCAACTAGTTCAAATAGAAAAATAGACACAGCACTTGTTCGTGTTCGTCAACGTTGAATAATTGTGACTAAAGTCAACAAAAATGAGTCTTTATCCACATGATGTTGTAGAAACCCAGACAGTGTTCACGTTCCCACAAGGACTCAACTTTACAGTGGCTCAATGGGAACCAACAGGGAGAGGGAGAGGGAGAGGGAGAGGAGGAGGAGGAGGAGGAGGAGGAGGAGGAGGAGGAGGAGGAGGAGGAGGAGGAGGAGGAGGAGGAGGAGGAGGAGGAGGAGGAGGAGGAGGAGAGAGGAGAGAAGAGGAAGAAGAAGAAGAAGAGAAGGAGAAGAAGAAGAAAGAAGAAGAAGAAGAAGAAGAAGAACAAGGAAGAAGAAGAAAAGAAAGAAGAAGGAAGAAAGAAAAAGAAGAAGAAGAAGAAGAAGAAGAAGAAGAAGGAAGAAAGAAGAAGAAGAAAGAAGAAGAAGAAGAAGAAGGAAGAAGAAGAAGAAGAAGAAGAAAGAGAAGAAGAAGAAGAAGAAGAAGAAGAAGAAAGAAGAAGAGAAGAAGAAGAAAGAAGAAGAAGAAGGACAGAAGAAGAAGAAGAAGAAGAGAAGAGAGAGAAGAAGAGAAGAAGAAGAAAGAAGAAGAAGAAGAAGAAGAAGAAGAAGAAGAAGAAGAAGAAGAAGAAGAAGAAGAAGAAGAAGAAGAAGAAGAAGAAGGCGTGGACTATAGGCCACATGTTTAACTGCAACCATAGCAACATCTCTGACCTCATTCAGGTTGACGTGCACGCCTACGCACACGTCCACTTATGACTGTGATTCTCTTTTCTACACAAAGCAAAGCAACCACCAGTTAATGGAATCCAGTCTCACCATCACAGCTGAAACATTAGAACCTGGAGGTTTGACCACAGAGTGGAGAACAGGAGATAGAACGGGCTACGTTAGCGCTAGCAAACATTAGAAGATGTTAAATAACTATATTATTACCTGTTCAACATCACAGCTCACTGTGTGTGTTTTAGACTGAGGTGTATAAAAATACCTGATCAAATAACTAAGTAAAAGTACAAATACAATAACTGAAAATGACTTTAGGAGTTTTAAGTCTCTGGATGTTGAAGGACTGTCTTGGTTGACACGTCTCTGCAACATCGCGTGTCAGTTGGGGACAGTGCCTCTAGATTGGCAGACCGGGGTGGTGGTCCCTCACTTTAAGAAGGGGGATTGGAGGGTGTGCCCCAACTACAGAGGGATCTCACTCCTCAGCCTCCCCGGTCAGGTCTACTCCAGGGTGCTGGAGAGGAGGATCAGGCCGATAGTCGAACTTCGGATTCAGGAGGAACAATGCGGTTTCCGTCCCGGTCGCGGCACACTGGACCAGCTCTTTACCCTTCATCGGGTGCTCGAGGGTTCGTGGGAGTTCGCCCAACCAGTCCACACGTGCTTTGTGGATCTGGAGAAGGCGTTCGACCGTGTCCCTCGTGGGGCCCTGTTGGGGTGCTCCGGGAGTATGGGGTCCGGGGCCCTTTGCTAAGGGCTGTTCGTTCCCTGTATGACCGCAGCAGGAGCCTGGTTTGCATTGCCGGCAGTAAGTCAGACCTGTTCTCAGTGCATGTTGGTCTTTACCAGGGCTGCCCTTTGTCACCGGTTCTGTTCATTACTTTTATGGACAGAATTTCTAGGTGCAGCCAGGGACCGGAGGGGGTCCGATTTGGGAACTTCAGGATTTCATCTTTGCTGTTTGCAGATGATGTTGTTCTGTTGGCTTCCTCAAATGAGGACCTTCAGCGTGCACTGGGGCGGTTTGCAGCCGAGTGTGAAGCGGCCGGGATGAGGATCAGCACCTCCAAATCTGAGGCCATGGTTCTTCACCGCAAAAAGGTAGTTTACCCTCTGTGGGTCGATGGAGAGTCCTTGCCTCAAGTGGAGGAGCTCAAGTATCTCGGGGTCTTGTTCACGAGTGAGGGTCGGATGGAGCTTGAGATCGATAGATGGATCAGTGCGGCGTCAGCAGTGATGCGGTCGCTGTATCGGACTGTTGTGGTGAAGAGGGAGCTGAGTCGGGTGGCAAAACTCTCAATTTACCAATCGATCTACGTTCCTACCCTCACCTATGGTCATGTGATTTGGGTAATGACCAAAAGGACAAGATCGCGGATACAGGCGGCCGAAATGAGTTTCCTTCGCAGGGTGGCTGGGCGCACCCTGCGAGATAGGGTGAGAAGCTCAGTCACTCGGGAGGAGCTCGGAGTAGAGTCGCTGCTCCTTCACGTTGAAAGGAGCCAGCTGAGGTGGCTTGGGCATCTGTATCGGATGCCTCCTGGTTGCCTCCCTCAGGAGGTGTTTCAGGCATGTCCTACTGGGAAGAGGCCTCGTGGGAGGCCCAGGACACGCTGGAGGGACTATGTCTCTGAGCTGGCCTGGTGTCGCCTCGGGGTTCCCCAGAACGGCTGGAGGAGGTATGCGTGGATCGGGAGGTCTGGGCATCTCTGCTGAGACTGTTGCCTCCACGACCCGGCCCCAGATAAAGCGGAAGAAGATGGATGGATGGATGGATGGATGGATGGATGGATGGATGGATGGATGGATGGATTGATTTTGGTGAAAGTGAAAGTCCACCATTAGAAAACCACTGGAGTTAAAGTATATAATATATATTATTTAAGTTAAAGGGCAGAAATAGAAGAATTGTACTATTCTTACGGCTCTTTTCCTTTTATGAAAATGTTTAATTTTGACTGTGAAATTTGATGTAAATAAGGAATCTATGTTGGTTTGAATTTTCAGGAAAGGAACAAATTAAATAAATAAAATAAATAAAAGTCTTAGAACAGTTCAAATTAAATGTACTTAACAAAAGTATCTTGTGACAAAAAAAGTAAAATTATATTATTTTTGTTGCTGATATTTTTTAGATAATTTAGATTAATCAAGATTAAGTTTATTACATTTTTTTTATTTAGTCCCATCATTAATTAATATGTAATATTTTTTACGGAAACAAACAGAGAAAAAAAAGGTAATTTCACATTCTGAAAGTTAAAAAATATCTGATATAAAATCAGACGCGAACATGACACAAAAATACCTCACATGCACAATTTAGGACAATATCACACATTTACACACTATTTTCCACCAGAAAATGAGAAACTGAATGTGTATGAAGTAAAATAAAATTCTGCCCAAATTCCTGCTAAAAATCTGTCGTGTTATGGTTTGAGTAGTGATCGTGTTATTCTGAAAATTAATGCAGAGCTTCATTAAATAAAAGTCAAACAGAAATGGGTAAATGAAATTTTGGAAATTTTGAAATCGAGCCTGTATATAAAAATATAATAAAATGATGTATTTTTATTAAGCTAAATACTTTTGTTCTTTTAATTTCTGGTGCTGTCTTACACACTAACGTTGGATTTATTGAATAAAGTGTGAATAAATCCATCTGTTGTCTGTGAAAAAGTGAAATGTTCCAATAAACACTGGAGAAGATTTTCTGTGAAACATTCCCTTTATTAGAACAACTGTAACAGTTTCACACGTTTAATTTAAAAACACCAGAGGAGGAGGTGTGGTTTCTAATAATAATAATAATAATAATAATAATAATAATAATAATGAGGAGGTGTGGTTTCTAACTTTATAATGTTAACTCACTCTGTGTGAACACTAATAATAATAATAATAATAATAATAATAATAATAATAATGAGGAGGTGTGGTTTCTAATAATAATAATAATAATAATAATAATAATAATGAGGAGGTGTGGTTTCTAATAATAATAATAATAATAATAATAATAATAATAATAATAATAGTGAGGAGGTGTGGTTTCTAACTTTGTAACGTTAACTCACTCTGTGTGAACACTAATAATAATAATAATAATAATAATAATAATAATAATAATAATAATAATGAGGAGGTGTGGTTTCTAATAATAATAATAATAATAATAATAATAATAATAATAATAATAATGAGGAGGTGTGGTTTATAATAATAATAATAATAATAATAATAATAATAGTGAGGAGGTGTGGTTTCTAACTTTGTAACGTTAACTCACTCTGTGTGAACACTAATAATAATAATAATAATAATAATAATAATAATAATAATAATAATAATAATAATAATAATAATAATGAGGAGGTGTGGTTTCTAACTTTGTAACGTTAACTCACTCTGTGTGAACACTAATAATAATAATAATAATAATAATAATAATAATAATAATAATGAGGAGGTGTGGGATAAAAGCTTTATTAAAATAATAAAAACCTCTCGTCTGCTGCTGCACTAGGATGAACAGGAAAGATGGAGATTTGAACAAAAGAAGGATTGACACTGTCACTACGTTTAAAGATGATAAACATGAATTATGGAAGATTAAAAACACACCATGACATGTTTGATGACGACACATGATCACATGATTGACATGTTTGTTTTTCATCATTCCGTTGTTGCCTACGGAGTGTTTGTCATTTTGTGAATTTTTATCATCATTTTGTGACTAAATGTGTCATTTTTATTATCATTCTTTGAATATTTTTTTTTTGTCATTTTGTGATTGTTTTTGTGTATTTTGTGGTCATTTTCTGTATTTTCTATTTTCCTGTAGTTTTGTGTATTTTTTGTTGTTTAGTGTAAAATTGTTGGTATTTGGGATGTTTTGTGTTTTTTGTGAGGTTTTGTCATCATTTTGTGTATTTTTCTGTAATTTTGAGAACTTTTGCTGTCATTTTGAAAATTTTTGTTATGTGTTTTTTGGAGTCATTTTGGTATTTTTTCTGACCGTATGTATTATTTGGAGTCATTTTCTGTATTCTGTTGATGTTTTATATTTTTTTATGTCATTTGTGTATTTTTTTGTGTGCGTTTTCCTTGTTGCTTTATGTACTTTTGTTGAGATTTTGTGCGTTTTGTGTGTTTCTTTGTGTATTATGTTGGGCCTCATGTTCCTCCGACCTCTTACTGTTGAAATATAATCTTTGGGGGACTTATTTTTGAGGTCTGCGAGTCGTCTACACTTTACTGTCAAATCTGAAAAAAAAGCTATAAAATATGAATTTAAGGACGAGTTTACACATCTTACATGTGGCCTTGCATCGCTGCTTTATATCAGCTAACAGGGACGACGAGATAAAAAAAGAAATCTCTCATTAATAATGAGCCACTGATGAGTCCCTAAAGTAGTGTTGGATTACAACTGTACACACACACACACACACACACACACACACATGTGTCACATGATGGATGACAAGGCCGGAGAATCTAAGGCTGAGATGATCTGGGCCAAATGAATTAATAATTCATGTTTGAGGGAGTCTTTTTAATATTTCAGGCATAATTAATTAGTGGGGGCATTTTCCTCCCACAGCAGAGGATCACACACACACACACACACACACACCACTGTAAACAGTAACAGTGGATCTTCTGGGCCTGACATGCACACTCAGTAGTGAACGAGGTGGGGGTGGGGGGCATTAGATAAAGTGGTCCTCACGCAGTCCCTGGAGTGTGACGCCATGTGCGGTGGCTGCACATTATCAGTGCGTAGTGATGACAAATGGCCCCCCAGCGCACGCTGCCCGCTCTAAATAAACCATCATCAGTTTCACAAACGGCAGCAGCGGCTTCAGCTAATTCATCCATTCATCCACCTGCAGGAGCAGCAATAGCTACAGGAGCTACTGTACATGCAGCACTCAAAGTAAACATATACAAAATAACAGAAAGTACACAAAAAAGCATTAAAGATACAATAAAATTACAACATTGCAGGAAAATACAGTAAAAGACACAAAAAATACACAAAGCTAGAGAAAATATCTCAAAAAATTTGCAAAATTACAGAAAATGACAGCAAATGTAGACAAAAAAACAAGAAAAACACAAACAATGACTCCACAAACCCCAGCATTAACAAACAAGCAAAACAACAACAGAAAATACATAAAAATTACTCAAATTACTCAAACTGGCAAAAAATAATCATGAAATATGATGAAAAGAGGTTAAAAGTGACAATAATAGGTCAATATATGTGACATTAGGTGTAAAAGTAGTAGAAATGGTTTATAAGTGCTGAACATGTCTGGAAAGTGGAAAAAATGTGTAGAAAAGTTATTAAAATGTGATGTAGAAGTGTCAGAAATGGGAGAAATGTAGCAAAAACACATTAAGAGGAGCAAAAAGTAAACGCAAGTAAATGTTTAGGATTTAATGGGCGGGTCAGAAATCATAGCCACGTTACATAACGGAGCCATCATTAGCATTAACACGACCCTGCTGCTGAAGCACACCAAACTTCCTCGGCCTCCAGCAGACGCAATTCGGCCCCTAGCTGAAAACAAACCACATATTGAGACTCGGGGGAATAAAACGTGTCCACTGGTGTCACAATTTCTATGAAATGAGCAATTTTTTTGCACGGTGATTGTGTGTTTCGCCTCTAGTGGGCGCAGTTCTGACTCTACCCAGGAGAGATGCACATATTCAGACCTTTCTGCTGACACATCAAACCTATAACACTAATTTATTTCTGCTTTACACAGATTTAAACATCCATGATCATTATCATCATGAGCATTGTGCATTAAACAACTAAACCATACAAAAAATATGTTAATAATGCAGATTTGTTCCAGACAGTATTCTACAGAGGACTACTAACAGACCACGCCCCCATACTACTGCTATACTATAAGTTGGTACATTTTACACTGGAAAGAGGTAAACTGATAATGATGCTCAATTCTTTGTCATCGTTACCATGGATACCAGATTTCAACTTGTAAATGTATCATATAAACAAAAAATAGACAAAAGATGTGTGTACAATGACACTTAAAAAAGTAGGAAAAATTAATGAAGGAAACACGTTCAACATGGTAATGTAGCAGCTAAATAACAAATAAAAAATACACCAAACCACAGAGAAATACACAACAATTAACAACAAACACACAATAACATTACATTAAAACATCCAAAAATATACAGAAAAATACAATAATTAACAACAACAACACAAAATGAGTTCAAACAAACAAAGTGTTTCTAAGACACACAAAAGGACAACAAACAAAATCACATTTTTGTGGCCCCTGCTGATAAAAGTTGAGTTTAGTCGTAGATTTACGAAGCAACAAACCAACCTTCAATGGAAACACAATTATACGTTGTCGTAAACTTTAGAAATATCATTTTTATTTTGCAACAAAACTGTAATGAAAACA
This sequence comes from Gouania willdenowi, assembly GCF_900634775.1. NCBI lineage: Eukaryota > Metazoa > Chordata > Actinopteri > Blenniiformes > Gobiesocidae > Gouania > Gouania willdenowi. The sequence goes on from NC_041048.1 coordinate 41,463,929, forward strand.
CTGCTATTGATGGTTTTCACCCTGTAGTTTATCTCTGATATGAAACGTACATGAATATACTTTAAAATCCTCTTTTTCTAACCAATGCTTCCGTCTATAGCAGGTGTAGGTCTGTCACTATGGTGCCAGCGATGAATAAAAATGAGAGAAAAGGTGGAAAAAGTTGTGTACGTTTGCTTTACTGTACAGTGACTCACTCACACAGCCTGGATAAAAAAAGAAATCAAGCACTAATGTAGACGGCACGACCTACTTTAGTCAGAGGAAATGAATGTGTGCTGCTGGTGTTCATAAATCCCAGTCTGTCTGCTAAGAAGGGAAAAATAAGAGAAAATCAAAGTGGAGGAAAAACCAAGTTGAGTTCTGGCTCCTCAGGCAGCGACAAATAAGAAGAAAAATAATACATAAACTGTTTTATCTTTAAATCACTCACTGATGTGAATATATAGATTTTTTATGAGCTTTCCACTTTAGATTTTTATTTTTAAGCTTTGAAGAGTTGCAGCTAAACACATTCTATTGTCGTTCTGAATGGATTGTTCTATGAATCTGTGACAGCCACATTTATTTATTCACCTGAGGAAGTTTATTATTATTAAAGTCATCTTAAAGATGGAAATCCTTGTTTTAATCACAAATAAAATGTATTAAAAGTGATAAAATACTTAAAAGTTGGAAATTAGAGTGAGTGTCTAAAGTGTCAACGTCGGCTTAAAAGTGGCAGAAATGTGGAAATGTGAAAAGGAACAATTCACTTTGGCAAAAATAATCATGAAAACTGGTGAAAAGAGGTTAAAAGTGACAATAATGGCTCAACATATGTGACATTAGGTGGAAAAGTGGTGGAAAGGCTTTATAAGTGCTAAAAATTAGATGATAGTATTTTTGTGTATTTTACAGCTGATTTAATGTTTGGGTCAAACTGACCCGTTATCATAAGAGATGCTATCAGAAAGCTAATATAAGAGGTCAGTAACCTTCCATAAAAAAGACAAAATGACTACAATAATACACAAAATGTTAATAAAAATGCAAAAAATAAATAAATTCACAAACATGAAATAAAAAAAATTTAAAAAAAACTCAAAAAGACTCCAAAAACTGAAAATTTTAAATTTTAAAAGTAGAAACATTTAGTTTAAACTGGCAAATAATGGACATGACAAATGGTGAATGTGGTTAAATTGGTAAAAAAAATAATCATAAAATCTGGTGAAAAGTGACAATAATGGTCAACATATGTGACATTAGGTGTAAAAGTGGTAGAACGGGTTTATAAGTGCTGAACATGTCTGGAATGTGGAAAAAATGTGAAGAAAAGTCATTAAAATGTGATGTAAAAGTGTCAGAAATGGGAGAAATTTAGCAAAAATACATTAAAAGGAGCAAAAATATGGCAAGAAAAAGTGATGAAAATAGGTTGAAATATGGAAAGTTTGGTAAAGTTGTAGAAAAAGTATAAAGAATAAGCAAAAATGAGCTCAAATTGTTCAGAAAATATTCTTAGTTCCTTGAAGACATCTGGCGACCCCCGACCAAATGGCCCCAAGGTTGAGAACCCCTGCGCTAAACAACACTAATGCTGCATTGAAGGTGATGATTTAAACTGTCACATACAGAGATGTTGAGCCAAGGAAAAATAAAGTAAATAAAGTTAAAAGATTTATTCTGCTGGTGAGATGATTAAAGGCTTTAGTGATTTATTGATGCCAGATCGAGTTGTTTATTAAAGCAGGATCTACAGTTTGATGTGGTTCAGTTAAAGACGAGCCCTGGGTGATACTTGGAGAGAAAATACTCAAAGATTCTGTTCAAGCAGCAACTACAGGAACTACAGCCAAAAACTGAACTTCATCTGATTATTTCCTTCAGTTTGGAAAATAATTAATAGAAGCAAACAAACTTTCAGTTTCCCGTATTACTGGGTTAAGATCAAACATGCGGCCCTCACTCTAATGTCATGCAGCCCCCACAAGGAAATGTACAAAATGATGCAAAACAAAAGAATACATTTTGAAAAATACAAATAATTACAACATTGCAGGAAAATACAGTAAAAGACTAGAAACAACACGTCAACAATAATACACAAAATGACTCAAAGTAATAAACAAAATTACAGAAAATGACAACAAAAGTACACAAAAAGACAAGAAAAACACAGAAAATACAATAAAACACACAAAACTCCAACAAAAATGAAAACGTCAACAGCAATACACACAATGACTCAAAATAACACAAAACGACTCAAGAAAATATACAAAAAAACAGAAAATGACAACAAAAATACACAAAAAGACAAGAAAAACAAACAAAATACACCAAAACTCCTTCAGTTACAGACAAAATGACTCAAATAACACAAAATGACTCAAGAAAATATACAAAAAAACAGAAAATGACAACAAAAATACACAAAAAGACAAGAAAAACCCAGAAAATACAATAAAACACAAAAAAACTACTGCAAAAATGAACAAATTGTTAATCAACATCAACAGAAATCACAATAATTACTCAATTTAAAACAAAAAATACGCAATATGACTCCAAAAATCTCAATTTTACAGGAAAAATACATGAAAAATGTAGCATGAGATTTTGAGGATTTAGTTTTTCTTACTTTTTAGACTTTTCCTGTTTTCTGATGAAAAGTAGTGTGAATGTGTGATATTGTCACAAAACACACATGTGCCTGATTTTAAATAAAGGGAGGAGTTAAAAGAAACGTAAACCCTGTTTGTTTTTTATATCTGTTATCTGTGATCACAGAAAATCAGAGGCCCTGACATATCAATATGTTGTAAAAGCACATTAAGATGTGGTTGTTGAATAAAAACCATAATTTAATCCAGATAACTGAACTTTATTCACAGTGGTTTCATCATAAACCTTATCTTTTGGTTCCATGTTTAATCTAATCACAGATATCTGCACCTCAAGGGCTTCATTCTCTTTATTCTCCTTAGATTTCAGCTTTTCCCCCTTTGTGCATTAGATTATCCTAAAATATGGTTTGCAGACATTTGTTGTGATGATCAGATCATCCATCCATCCATCCATCCATCCATCCATCCATCCATCCATCCATCCATCCATCCATCCATCCATCCATCCATCCATCCAGATGGCGTGGTTGCCTTCAGGCTGAGTGCGTGCCAGCCCTCTGAAGAGGACATTATCACAGATTACTGTCAGAACGGACGTCCCTGTGAGAACCAGGTCTTCATTGTGTCGTTGGGAGATTTAACTTTGTTAAAGGAACAAAAGCAGGATTTGGAGAAAAGCTTCACTTTCAAAATTCTCCCAGTGTTCGTCACAGAAAAAGAAAAGCTTTAAAAGCCTCCATCGCACCCACTAATAACGCTACAATTACAACCTTTTTACGATAATTCATCAATCATTCAACCAGAAACTTCATGTTCTTTAAGCTGCTCATACATTAACTGATGTCTATACATAAAAAATCTAATTTTTTCATCTTTTTAGGTTGTGAATGTTCACTGAAAGTCAGTAACATTCTGAGGTAGCAGCTAAGCTCCGCCCACAAGTGGCTGCAAGACAACTAAAATAATGAATAAAAACATCCAAAATTACATTAAAACATTTAAAATTACTCCAGAAATACAACAATTAACTACAAAAACACACAAAATGAGTTGAAAAACACAATAAGATGTATCCAAGACACACAAAAGGACTAAAAAAAAACACAAAACAACAACAAACAATCACATGTTGTGAGAAATGGTGACATTTACTAGTAGAACAACTAAAAACAAAAAAATGTTTTTCTAGCTCAGCTTTTTGAGTAGAACGTACAAGTAAAACAAAATCAGCAACTATATTATTGATTTAGTGTTATTAGTAGTAATTAGGGATGTAACGATTAATCGTAAGGCAGTTAAAAATCGATTCATAGGTATCACGGTTCACATCGATACTGTGAAAATTGAATCGCAGTACTTTTTTTATCTATCCAGAAGTGTTGGCGGCGGGCGAAATCTGCTACTACTTTCTTTCTGGCAGCCTTCTACTCTTAAACATGTTCATAAATGATTCCTTACCCCTTTAGCACCGAAAGAATATCTGTAATATTATGTGAATATCTGTAAAAGTCACGTTTTTCTATTAGCTCTGTCTGCTAGCATAGCATCTCTTCTTCACTGCAAGATATCTGCATGCCAACCGACCACTGGGTTACCAGCGCCCTCTGCTGGTCCAAACAAATATCTGATGTAAATACAGTGCAGACTTTTTTTTTTTTTTAAAGTCCAATTGTTAAGGCACAAAATACATTTTCAGTTGCATTTTTAAAAAGAAAAGGAACTATTATGCAGTTTTGCATTGTTTACTATAGAACCAGAAAATAAATTAATAGGCTTCTTCTTCATTTGTATTATTCCTTTATTTATTTCATTCAAGATTTATTTTTAGTTAAATTGCATTGTTTTGAATAGTTTATCAAGGGATTCTTTTGACAATGAAAAATAAAAGGAAAATAGTATAGTATTTTCTAGTTTTTTCCCCAAAAAAATAAAGGAATATTTTTCAGTCATCATTTGTTTACAGTCCCATTTTATAAAATAAATTGTGAGATAATCGTATCGTGAACCCAGTATCGTGAATCGAATCGTATCGGGAGTTGAGTGAATCGTTACATCCCTAGTAGTAATAGTGGACTTAAAAATATTACTCGTGAAAATTCGAAAGATTAGAACCAAATCCAGCTCACTGATTGGTTGTTATGTTTTTCAAAGCCAAAATTTGCTTTCCCCGCCCCCTTATTAGCATATACACCTAACTAGTAAACATTTTTAATGTCTACCAATTAGGGATGGGTTCCAAATTTGGTACTTTTTTAGGTACAGACCAAATTCCAATGGTACTTCCTGGTACCGATTTACGTAAAATCAAACAGTTCCATGTGTCGGTACCTAAACGCATCCTAGTGACTGTGAGGGAGTGGAAGAGAAGCTCATTTCCTGAGCAGTACCTGAACACAACGTTGCATAATGACAGGTTCAGCAACGGCCGATAGAAATAAGTCGTAGGACTGCGTTTTTTAAAATACGCTACAGACTGAGCACCTGTCGATATGTGTAAATGTAGCTTAACGCGCACACGCACACGCACGCACACACCTTGCTCTGCTCTTTAATCAGACTCACCTCCTTGTGGATACACAAAATAGGCTCCTCCCACACACGGTTCTTAGGACAAACACGATTAGAACCAGTAGCAAAGAAAAACTTGGTTTTGTAAGAGATGCTGACTCAGCTTTTAGAGATGTAGACTCAGGAATTCGACCGCTCTGATTCGTCCGAGATATAAATATAAATTAGTTCATTATTTTTGTTGTTCACACATGTGTACTATTGCAAATGAAATACTCTCAATATAGAGCCGTGTCACATAGAGCTGCTTTTTAATTTGTGCGTTATAGTTAATTGTAGTTTGTGAAACAAATGTTGCTACAATTAAAACAGTTAGAGGTAGATTATTATTATTATTATTATTATTATTATTATTATTATTATTATTATTATTATTATTATTATTATTATTATTATTATTATTAACAAGTAAATGCAAAGTCTATATTATCTTTCCCTCAACTCAAAGTGAAACTAGGTCATTTTTAGTCATATTTCTGTGTATCAAACTGGATGTTATTCAGTAACTTGTGGTTTTACAAAGGTTGGCGACCCCTGCTGTAAATGCTGTAAACGTAATAGATATTTAAATCTACTTTAAATGTCTCGTCTCCTCTGATCAGAAGCGTTTAATGAAGACGACTCCATCATCTCTGGTTTCTGAGAACAGAACCGTGACATCACTTCCTCTGATTGATCATTGGAGCACTGAGGGGAACACATGGTGTCCTGTAACACTATTGATAAAGTGTTTGTTCATGGTTGTGATTCATAATCCTGGACCATTAGAACAGACGTGGTCCTAGTTGTCTCTGATCTGTGATCACATCCACTTTAATACACAGTTTTTAATTTGATTGGCACGCGACACGAGTTCATACCAAGTTCATAGCGATATATCTGTGTGTGTGTGTGTGTGTGTGTGTGTGTAATACATGCAGTCACATTTAAAAGCTAGTGAGCCAGGAACCAGTGAATATATGAACCAGACTTTGGCTGCATTTCAATGATTATGAAAAGTGAAAAGCTGAACATAGAATTTATAAAAATGAATATATTCACCTGAAGGACTGGATGCAGTGAAGTAGCGGAAAAGATGAGGAGTTTTTATCCGTTCAAGTAAAAGAAATGAATGCATCAGCATTAGGTTACTAAATATAATTAGAAATAAGCTACATTATACCACAGCAGACTTTTCCATTAACGCTGTCATCACAGTGAGACTTTGATTATTTTGCAGTTGTCAGGTGGACAAACTTTAATTTCAAAGTGTGACAAATTTTAAAGAATAGTGTGTGACAGAAAAATGCATGTACTGCATTCTGAACAAAGCATTGTGGGATTTGTGCAAAGGAAACGCTGAGCACTGACCAATGAGTGCATTAATACAGGAAACAACAAAGGCTTTGTGTAGTTTTGGACTAATTTTGTGTATTTCTGTAGTTTTATGTATTATTGCAGTGTTATTGTCTATTTCTAGAGAGTTTTTTCGTGTTGTGTGTTTTTGGAGTCAATTTGCAAAATGGTATTGTAATTTTTTGGCAATATTACAGTCACTTTGTCTGTTTTTCGAGTCTTTTTAAGAGATTTTTGTCGTGTTGTGAGTTTTTGGAGTAATTATATGCATTTAAATTGTAATTTTGTGCATTTCTGTTTTTTGTGCATTTTAATCATAATTTTGTGTATTATTGCACTAATAGATTTATATATTTTTATAATTTATAAACTTGTCCTGAAAAGAAGTGACAGATAGTGGGAAAAGTTAATTGAAAATTGCCAAATACATTGTTCTCGTCACAGTTCTGATTATTTTTCTTCCACAACTTTTCCATAACTCCTTTGTCCTGTAACTCCTCCTAGACTATTAATGCAGCACTAATGACACGTATGTCATCTCATAGGGACAATGTCAAGGATGTGCAGTCGACGTTTTTGGAGCCAAAATGTGAAGGTCAAGGTCGCGTCAAAGGTCAAAAACCAAAATTTTCCATATTTCTATGAATATTTATCGTGGAAGTTTGAAGCTTACATTTATGAAAAGCTCATCTCAAGTGGAGTATTTTATCCATTTGACTAAAGCTGCACGACCTACCAGTAAAAAGATGGGTAGGGGTCAAAGTTCATCATGTCACAAAATAATAAATAAATAAATACATTTTCCTTATATCTTGGCCACTGGTACCATTGAACAACATTTCCTTTCAATGTGTGACCTTGACCTTCTCTCAAGGTCATATTTTAGGTCAAGAACTCCTCAGAAAAGTGAACAAAGTGAGACCTCTACGTTCTCAGTACGACAAAGCTCAATCAAAACAAAATAAATACTTTTTCTCTATAACTTGGCCACAAATTGAGATCCAGTGCTCCGACTGGTACCATTGAACATTTCCTTTTAATGTGTGACCTTGACCTTCGCTCAAGGTCATATTTAAGGTCAAGGTCAGACTTCTGTTTTTCCTGTATCATTACTTTCAATTTCATTAGTAAAAAGAACAAACTCATCAACAAATCCAGATACAGATTGTTTATTTCCGCCTTTTTTTTCAATTTTCAATTGTCAATTACATTTTCATTTACCTTGCAAATACAGGTCTTTCCTAGTTATATTTGTAATTGGAAAAACTGCCAGTCACCCTGATTATAACTGAGTTGTGAACGATGTAATTGAACATTGATAATTGAAGATGTAATTGTAATTGAACCCTGTTTAGCAGCTCACAAACAGGCTGAGAATGTGAGTCAAAGTAGAGCTGTTCTTCCTCGGCCTGTGGGAACCTGGCAGCTGAAGTCATTGTGCTCCTGTCAAAGGGAACGACGACAGCGGTGCCGTGAGAGCGCACGAGAGTGCACGTCGTACATACACGGCGAGTTATTGCAAGTAAGCAGGTCGTTCATCATCACGGTGCCAAGTGCTCATAAAGGCTCTGCTGGAAACGGAGAGTTAGCGCTAGCATGAACATCCATAACGCTGTGATGAAAACAAATGGAGCTGAAATTCATCCAAGGATCAACTTTCACACACACGACATCATCAATTACCAGCGCGCACGTGAACTAAGAGCATGCACGTGAATGTGTTCCTTATATTAAGAGAGAAAAAAAGAAAAAACCTCAATTTCCCCGTGTTGATGCACATGAATGTTTTACGTTGTTGGATACAGGTCAGATAGTGGAGCCCAGAGCTTTTAGTTGTTATGCTGCAAAGAAGAAGTGGAACAAACTGCTGCAGAGCTGAAGTCAGCAATGGGAATATTTTTAAATCTAAGTTAAAGACTTTTCTTTTTCTCTACTGACTACGACTGAGAGAGAGATTTTTACTCATTTTATTGTTGATTTAATGTTTTTATCATTTTTCTAGACTGTAATTTTTTTTCTGTTGCACTTTTTAATCATGTAAAGCACATTGAATTTCCCTGTGTATGAAATACACTATACAGATACATTCTCCTTGCCTACGTAAGGTCCACATGTTAAAAAGGGACTAATCACTCATAACTTTAAAATGCCAATAAAATGCACATAATTACTCCAAAAACACACAACACTAAATAAACAACTAAAAACAAGACTCCAAAAACAGACAAACACTAGAAACACAGAAAAAGACGACAAACAACAAAAACACGGGAAGAAAGGCGTGTGGCGACGAGCCTTTATGTGACGATGACTGGGGCACTATTGCACTTTAAATAACTTTAAATAACTTTAAAAGGCCAGCATAACTATTACCTGTATCTGAGTGTGGACGTCACACAATCATAGAAATATCAAGTATACATCAGAAGTACTTGGTGCAGACATGCGCAAACATATTTCACTGGTAGTGTTCTGAACTTTGAGTTTTATATATAAATATGTATCACTTAATATCACATGATTTACTTTGTTTCAGATGTGTTAAGAATGTTGAGATCACTCCAAACTACTCGTGATGAAGTATTTAGATGTATTTTATTGTAGTTTTTTTACTACTAATTTTGATTTGATTTGATTTGATTTGAACCATGAACACAACAGCGGTGTATCTCACACTGAGGAGAAATCAGACTGAATGCTGATCACTCTAGTGATCAATCGATTCATCGGCCTATGCCGATACGCGTAAAACACGCAAAAATCGGCACGCTGCTGCGTTCGCTGATCCACTTTATTAACAGAGCGGCTGTTCTGTGTTGCTGCAGACAGAGGCCGCAGAGCCCCTCCCCTCGCTAGCAGAGCCCCTCCCCCCGCGTGCAGAGCGTGAAGGAAGCTCTTCAATCCCAACGGCAGGTTTTAGACTTTCAACTGTTTAACTGAGTGTTGTTCTGTGTGTGTGTGTGTGTGTGTGTGTGTGTGTCTTTCCCTCTCTCTCTGCTTCTCACTCAGCGCTGCGCTAAGAAGGAGAGTTTTTTTAAAACTATAATGTAGAACAGAAACTTGAACAGTTTGTTGCTTAATGCACATCTGACATCACATTATTTCCCTCAGTTAATTTATGTTCTGGGTTGTGTTGGAATGGACTATTATTCATGGTTTCTTTTTGTGTTTAATACTATAATTATATTTATTTATAATCCTGTTAATAAAATATATCTTCAATCAGGCCAACTTTTGTCAAAGCTATTTTCAGGACAAGGACGAACAGTTCTCTTTTATAATATTTCATGAGATGTCTCACTTTATTTATTACTTAGTGTAGTTCAACATCACCTTTGTTAATTTTAATAAATGTTCCTTTTTTAAAAAATGAAATTTGTACCATTTGTTATCATCTTGGTGTCATTTTTATGATGTAAATTGAACAAAAGTAGTATCGGCTCCAAATATCGGCTCAAGAAAATCAGCAGTCTGTATCAGTCATTGGCTAAGGATGATGGGGAAAAAAAAGGGTATCGGCCCTAAAAACCCATATCGGTCGATCCCTAGTTCACTCCAATAGAAAACAATGGATGTTTACAGGCAGTGGGGCCGTGTGACATCATCAATCACATGATTACAAGATGGAGGAACACAGGCTCTAAAACTGTAAAGTAGTCCTATTTTTAAAAGTTAATAAGCATGAAAATGGTGTTTAATAATGTGTTTTAATACGAACTACTAATAAGGACATGTTAAAGGTTTTAGGACACATTTGTAAAAACAGTGGAGGATCCTTTAAGAGGAAAAAAGAAAGAAACAAAGCATCTGAATTTCCCCGTGTTGATGCACGTTGTTGTTTTAGGCTATTTTCCGTCCCATGGCACCACAACACAAAAGAGAAAAATAATCATAATGATGTTTTCTCATGCAAAAAAGCATCAGCAACCCACCAGATAAAACTACATCCTGTAGGCTGCTGAATTAGCTGCCAATGTTTCCTCGCCTTGGGGTCAGAGCCTGAAATGAGGTTAGCGACGAAGCAGAAAGACATTTTTACCGTCTCTCTTCTCTTCTTATGGCTTTTACAAAAATACCCACGTGTTTTATCGCTGCTCAGATAAAAAAAAAAAAAATCAAGTGAAAGCTGCTGAAGACCATGTTTAAATATAGCACGTCACAAGAACGAGGCTATTTAAAGAGTGTCATTGACTTCAAACCCAGATTACCTGACGAACACTCCAGAGAATCATCGTCCTCAACACTTTTCTCTTTCTTTTCAAGGACTGTCTCAAAACGAAATGACGGCTGCTGCTTTTGTTCTGATCCGCACAAAGTTAGTTGGTGTGATCGCACGTTAGACACGGCGCTGCTGACACAATCACACAGAGTATATCCTGTAATACATCACCCTCAACACCTCGCACGGACGCCTCCATCGCTCGCTGCCATTAATTTAATCAAGTTGCACAAAAACACACGGAAAGAAACGGGGCCTTTATGTGATGACTGGGGCACTATTGGAGGGACAAGGTTGATTGGGAGCAGCTTTTTCTGTGTCCTCTAACTGTGTGGGAGTTCATTATCACATTCACAGACACTAAGTGTAAACAACACACTGTCATTTACAGTCAAAGTACCTCCATCAATTAGCCACACGCTAAGCTGCTCAAAGCTGATGAAAAATTATCAAATAAAGCTCATCAGCCAATCACAGAGCAGGAATTCAGCAAAGACAAAATTTCAAAGTGAGCATCAGAGTCGTGTTAATGGAAATGAAGCAAACATCTGGACGGGTTAAAACTCTAACATTCATTAAATAAAGGAGAGAATCAACAATAACAAAATGACAAAATAAAAGACAAATGCACAAAATCGCTCCAAAAACACACAACAAAAAAACATTTAAAAAGGACCTTCCAAAAACACACAAAATGACAATACAAATGCATGAAATTAATTAATAAGCCAAACAACAAAAACAAAACCTAAAAATGACTTCAATAATACAAACAATTACAACAAAAAGGCACACAATAAAAGACAAATAGACAAAATTATGATAAAAATGCAAAAAATGACTAAAAAAACAGACAAAAGGAAAAAAAACCCATTAAAATTACTGAAATTTACACAAAAAATGCATTAAATTACTCCAAAAACACAAAAAAAATCACTTAGACTCCAAAAACAGACACAAAACACTGAAAAAAGACTAAAAACACAACACTATAGAAATAACCCTCCAAAAAAAGATTGGTGTCTATTCTAATGCTGACATGTTGATCATGTGACCCTCACATCAGATACAGTGATAAAAGTTGCTAATCTTTGCATCAGAAATTCACCTCAAACACTTTTCATTCACAATGTTAAGTTAAAGAAAAACAAAGGGACTTAAAACTCCACTTAGAGCTAAGAATACTAGATATTAACATACATATTTAAGATGCATCTCAAAATACCATCATTACTAATTAGCCACACCCAGTCAATAGATTTTGAAAATGTAAAGCAACATAAAATCTACATTCTCACCAATAATCACAAAAACATCTTAAATAATTGGGATTTTCTTTCAAAGTTCCTGCTGTTGCGTCTACGACTGATACAAACCCAGATTAAATCAACATCAACTATTCTCTCAAAGACGTTAAAACATGGAATAAACAGTTTTTTGAGTCTCATTCTTACAAACACATTGAAACAAAACAGACTCATCCTTTGTGGGCCATTCAAGATGGCGGCTCACGGACTCTTTACGTGGCTTTGAGTCCAATCTCTAAAGGAGTACAAGAAGCTAATACGTTCACTTGATCTCTTCAGCCCCAACGGACCCGCCGGCGGGGGCAGCTCCAGTTTCTGTGACGCTCACGGGTCTAAATGTTGTAAAGAGTGAATAAAATCACACATTCTATAACTGTCTGTAATTCTCAGAAACTATAGAAGCTAAAGCTGTAGCTAACCCACATTCACACCACACACACCAGGCCATTATGTTCAAAGAGGGAAAAGTCAACAACTCAGCATTTTTCTACTGCTGTGAGTCACAAAATAAACACAGATCTCTAAAACAAGAGTCTACGTGAAACTACAGGCTGAGCTGAATCCACTGATATACAGGTCGGGTATGTTACGTACCAAAACAACGCCACAAAGTCAGAAAATACACAGCGACAGAAGTCAGCAATGATGACAAACGGTGTCTTATCTTTGTTGTTTCTGATCAAAAGTTGCTCCAATGTGCATAAAACTAGATATTTTGATAAATACAAATCGTATCGTCAGATAAACACCACCATTACACACATCTGAGCACTTCTTAGTCGAGAAATCCGTCCAATGAGGCACAAAGCGCTCGTGTGCAAAATGGCCGTCCCTCTTTACCCAGCTCTGATTGGCCAGGGCTAAAGCCACTCCCATAGTGTTTGATGTCATCAATTTCTACAGGTTCTAAGCTTCACAACACTGTGTCAATCATTCTGATTGGTCAAAGCATTGCTGAATAACACCCATGCGTAACGGCACCAAAGAGTGGAACCAAAAATAGCATTACGCATGGCACAGCAGAAACCTGAGTAAAAATGAATGTGTTTATTTCAAGCAAAATGACAACATCTAGTTCAATTATTTCTGCTTTTGTAGCCTTCCCTATTGAGAATTAGCTTTATGTTTGATGTAAATCTACAGATTTCTGTATTTAAAAGATGATTTATTGTCACTTAGTATCATATATTTCCAAAATGTCACATCATCTGTAACCACTAAGGGTCCTACTTTAATCTGAATAAAAATTAGCCATGTCGGTCATGTAGAAGCTTAGAAAATATTATTTTTTATGGGTATGTGATTTTGGGAGAAAAGTGGCTGCAGGTTGACAGGTTTTACACGTGTAGCACATCAGTAAAAACATGAACAGTGTAAGCTAACCACAGCTAGCGTACGTACATACCTGAGTAGGCCCAGTAGCTCTCCTCCTCAGCGGGGGTGGCTCTCCGTGGCCTGAGAAGGCGTTGAAATGGTGCTGGAGCTTGGTTCCACGGTGCTGGGGCTTGATTCCTCGGTACTGGAGCTTGGTTCCACAGTACTGGAGCTTGGTTCCTCAGTACTGGAGCTTGGTTCCACGGTGCTGGGGCTTGGTTCCTCAGTACTGGAGCTTGGTTCCTCAGTACTGGAGCTTGGTTCCTCAGTGGTGAGGCTTGGTTCCACGGTGCTGGGGCTTGGTTCCTCAGTACTGGAGCTTGGTTAATCAGTGGTGGGGGTTGATTCCACGGTGCTGGGGCTTGGTTCTGGTTCAGACCCCTTCCTGTTATTAGTGCTGTGGGGAAGAAGAACACAGGTTCCCATCAGGTCACAGTAAACATCAGAACCTGCTGAGTGTGTCCTCAGGTTCCCTCGCTGCACAATAACGATCAAAGTCACCACAAAGGTCAACGTTAGGAGAAAACAGACGCACAGAGATTTAATATAGTGTGAAAAATCACTGCCTTCGTTTCTGACACTTCTTCATATTTGGACTCGTTATCAGATCTAATTTTCTGTCATTGATTAGTTTTTCATTACATGTGGAATTATCTGCTCCTTTGGGCTCACAGAAAACACCAATTAACTGAAAATAACTGGGTTTTATTTAATAAAAAATAATAGGGTTAGTATTCACGTCACCAGCAGTGCGTTATAGCAAACATAGACGATCATCATTGTATACAGTAACCAATCAGCACCAAGCAGCCACACAGAGTAGGTGTGAAGTAACAGAACTTTACAACAATAAAATATACAAAAAGACAACAAAAACATGCAAAATGATGCAAAAAAATAAACCAACACTATAGAAAAATATACTACATGACAATAAAAAAACACAAAACACACAGAATGACAGCAACATGTACCAACAATAACAAAAACAAGGATATAAAAGTACACAAAAATACAACATAAATATGCAAATTTCCTCTCCAAAAAAGCAAAAAATGACTAAACAAATCTCCAAAACAACTCCAAAAACATACAAAATTGCAATAAAATATACAAAACAGCAAAAATACACAAAATTCTGCAAAAATCTTACATAACAGAAAATTATACTAAATGACAACAAAACAACAAAAAACACACAGAATGACAACAAAATAAATAAAGAACAAAAACACAAAAAATTGTGTATAAATACACAACAATACAACATAAATACACAAAGAACCTCTCCAAAAAAAGAAAAAAATCCCAACAAAAATACAATAAAATAGACAAAAGGACAACATAGATATACAAAATAACAACAAAAATACACAAGATGACTCCAAAAACACAAAAAAACTACAACAAAAATAGACAAAATGAATCCAACAAACAATATGACAATGAAAACGTTGATCATGTGACCCTCAGATCAGATCAATCACATTTCTGTCTCTCCTACTGTAATAAAAGTAAATTCTCTGACTCAGCGTTTAAACACAATAAACAAAGTACAAAGTATGGCTGATTTTTAGTCAATATTAATGATAGCTGCTACGCTAGCAGTTTGTAATGCATCCCATGAAACGACCTGTGGTAGCTTCACGTCTTTAAATTGGACTCTAATGGAAAACCTCTGAGGTTAAAAAGGTTAAAAGAAACGTTGTTTGTTGTGGTAAAGTCAGTGATGTGATCTCCCACATGTACTCATGAAGAATAACACACTCACAAACTACACTAATTAGTTACACTGGCTAGAGGGAGGCATGGGGGGAGGGGGGGCTTTTAATTGATGCAAATAGACCACCAGAGCCTCATCAGCATGGCTTATTACTGGTTGCCATGGCGACGCCTGTTAGCAGGGATTCAATATCATGGTTTTTATTCCTGAGATCTGCTGTTTCATCAAAACCTGAAAACTAAGAGTGATGGAGCTCAGCATTCTCGAGGGATGGGGGGGGGGGGGGGGGGGGGGGGGGTATGTTCTATCCAGACCAGTCCACCGCTGTTATTAAGTCAATGGTTCTCAACATGTGGCTCTTTATGTATTCATTTTAGTTATTATCCCCCAGAAAACCTTAAATGGGGGAAACTTTTTAACCCCATTTGACATTTTTCAACTTCCTTTGTCCCATTTTTGCCCCTTTTCAAAACTACAATATGTCAATAAATATCCTTTTTTCCCCCTTATTTGACATTTTTATCCAATTTTTGCCATTTCTTTCATTTTACATTTTTCACAATTGTTTGCCACATTTTGCTCATTAAAGTTCCCCTTTGCCATTAAATACCACCTGCTTCATCTTTATTTGCCCATTTTTTGCCCACTCTTGACTGATTCTGGCTGAATTTTGTCACTTTTAACTCTTTTCTTGTCACTTTTGGCCCATTATTGGCCATCTGTTAACATGTCTGCTTCTACTCACTCGTCAAAAAAAAATAAAGTAGTGGGCCGGACCACTTAGAGACGACGTCCCACCGGGACACTGTCCGGTATGGCAGATGGCCAGTCCACCCCTGGGATTTGGTTATTATGGAAGACTGGTCCATGTTGGAAAGGGTTAAAAACTTAATTTGTAAAAATGAATCAGTAGAATCTGTGATGGAGAGAGACGACTACTGACTCCTACTGAGGCTACAACATGTGTTCTCCATCATTGTGTATTTTTTTGTTCTTTTTTGGCTGGTGTTTGTTAGACAATGAGGCAAAAGTTACTCTTTTACTTTAGTTCTCCAAAGACCTTCTATATTTCATTAACGCGGGAAATAGATGGAAAATACACTAGAGGGGAACATTGGTGGACATGATGTCATTTTATTATTATTTTTCTTTGAAACCAATCAAACGTAATTATAATCTGACACAATATCACACATTTACACACAATTTGTCTTCGTAATCAGGTGGTCATAGACAAAATCTGACGAAACGCGAGGCGATAAGTCAGACTTCAGCTTCTGAAATATAAACATATTCATGACAAGGACTAAACCAGGGGTCACCAACCTTTGTGAAACTGTAGCTACTTCATATTTACTGTATAGTCTGAAGGGTTACCAACGTAAAAACATAGGAAATGTTTACGTTTGAACATGCAACACTTTATTTCTCCTACTATATGCAATTATTTCATTTCATAGAAAATTATTATCTTCCTATTTCACTATAGCTACAAACAAACTACTTTAAATGATCGTATAATGTAACGTCTGTTAAATGTAACGTTTGTCATTTTAAAAAAAGGCACTTTGCATTTCAAACATTTATATTTTATATGTAATATTTATATATATATAAACATACCACAACCAAGTGCTGCACAATCAATCATATTTTATTCGTGATCATAATTTTGGTTGCCAAAATTAAATTAACCTGATCGTCGGCAATATTAACCTTTAAAATGTGAGCTCTGCACTCTGTAATAATGTATTATTATGTTAGTTAGCCTTTGGTACATTTTAAATTCTTGAATTCTAATTACTATGTTATTATAATAACAGCTTAATTTTGCACTGTAAACTGTACATATATTGTTTGTTTAAAAGTAGTGCAATACAAACAGATTTTTCCCGAATATGATAAATAATTGTGATTATAATTGTGATTACAATATTAATCAAAATAATTGGGATTATTATTTTTGGCTATAATCGTGCAGCCCTACCACAACACACACATCTGCAGCACTTTGAGACACTGGTCACAATGTTTCAGTGCAAATAAACATTTAAAAATGGTTAATCACGTGCAGTAGTATTTATTTAAATATTAATAGTAATAACTACATCTCTCACAAAAATGTGATTGTTTATTGTTGTTGTTTTAGGTTTTTTTGGAGTTTTTTTGAAGTATATAATTGTGTTTTTCAACTCATTTTGTGTGTTTTTGTGTATTTTTGGAGTAATGTTGGACTTTTTAAAGTCATTTTGTTCGTGTTTTTTATGTTGTTTTTCTCATCTTCCAGCTAGCCAAAAGTGGGCGGAGCCTATAGCTGCGAACTTAGAATGCCGATACATTTGTTTGTTACTGAGTTCAAGTGAAAGTTCACAATTAGCAAATGAAAATAAAAACAATCTTTTTTCTTTTAAAACACATCAATTAATGTAACTTTTGCAGTGAAATCATTTTTTTTTTGTTTTTTTTTTAATCAACAGATTTGTTACACATTTGTTACACTTCATTGTGAATTTTTATTTTTACATGGTCTCGTGAGTATTTTGTATCGTATCGTTAGTTAAATATTGTATATTTTAAATATAAAAGTTTAATTGTTTTTCTAAATAAGAATGTATCGTATGCAGAGAAAGGTGAAGGTATGAGTTGAACAAAGGTTTGTGACGGACGTCTGCAGTCCTTACCCCCACCTCCCCATAAAGACCCACCCCCATGGTCTCTTGTTTTAATTCTGTGGGATGTAAGCATAGCTCATGTCTGTGAATGCCAATGCAAGGCCTTCTATGAATTACATTATTGATTCCCAATAGCACTCAGAAGGTAAAATGTAATTATGCACAGGCCCCGCCCTAACCTCAGCAGTCTTCTTCTTCTTCTTCTTCCACTCTCCAGCTTCTCATCAATTTATATTCAGACCTCCAGCCCGTCTGCTGCTGACCTCTCTAGAACATTCTAGAACCTTTAAGAGTTGTCTTTTAATCACGCCCTGACAGCCCATGCTTTACCTGGTTGTTCTACAGCATCAGGTGAGCGACTGTAAACTACAACATTTCAAAAACAACCTCCACAAAGTCCAGAAATCATGTACGAGATTCATTTTAGTTCTGAGGCCAATCATAAATGAGTTTGATCTGAAGTAGGATGCAGAATTTAGGCGGGAAAATGAGTAATTGAATCATTATTGTGCTCTGGTTTGCACAATTACGTATAAATAAATGATAAAATATGTACGGCACTGATAATATCAAAGCAATAAGTGACAGATTTCAGTCCCTGCAGAATCTACACTTTAAATTTATGTGTATTTGTGGTCATTTTTATGTAATTTGGGGAAATTTTGTGGAATAATTTGCAGGATCTGGGAAACATGGAGAATTCTTTTAACGATTTGAGATTAAAAATGACTTTAATCATTGATTAGGATGGGTAAACTGGATTAGTTTTTATGAGGTCATTTACACAGTGATTTATGGTTTCTCTGCCTTTTTTTACTTTCATGCACGTGTACACTATAGACATTAGAAGCATCAGATTTAGACATTTTATCATTGATTTTATTTTAATTAATTTATTATAAACATGTCAAAACTATTGCATGTAACACAATGAAAACATTAAAAAAAGAAAATGAATACATAAAAAATAATGTTATAAAATATATAAAAGTCATAATTAATGAATCTATATAAATCATATAAACTGATTTTACGTGGGAATATAAGTAATTTCATTTAATTTAATATGTACGGCACTGATAATATTAAAGCAATAAGTGACAGATTCCCTGTAGGATCTATACTTTAATTCATGTGATTTTGTGACAATTTTTTATGTAATTTGGGGAAATTTTGTTGAATAATTTGAAAAAAGTTGCAGGATTTGAGAAACATCATTAAAATGACTTCCTTCATGTGATATACAGTAAGCATGGAGGGAAATAAGAGCACCGCTAATATTGTGGCGTTTTATTAAATGTGTGTATTATTTTGGAGATATCTAATTTAATTAGTTGGTAAAAATTAATGGTTTCTTTGACTTTTTTGTTTTCTACATGTGTGCACATAGACACTGGAACCATCAGGTTTAGGGATCATTCATTTTATTTTATTAACTATTTGTTCCAGACATGTCAAAACCATCACATTTAACACATAAAAACACAAAGAATGTTGTAGTTGAATATATAAAAGCCCTTATAAATACATCTATATAAACAATAAAGTCAACATCTCTATATAATACATCTATAATAAGATCAATTCTTTCAAGCTCCAAATCTACTAAGAGTTCTTTTCAAGAGTATTTTTTATCAAACTAAATGTATCTTATAATATAAACACTCAATCATTTGTGTTTGAAAAAAGATGAATTGCAGATATATTTTACATTAATGAAGAGTTAAAGCTCGTAATTAACGATAAATATCAGGTGCAAACACATTTCACAGTCAGCTAATCTTAATGGGTTCATTATTTCAAATTTAATGTCAGGTTTAAAGGGTATCTGAAGTGGGTTTTATGAGCTCTTGTATAATACTAGAGGTTTGATGATATAAAGTTCTTCATATAGTCCTCGTGAAATAACTGATTTTCAAAGACCCTCCATTGTGCTACTGACCAAACTTCCTGTTAACTTCAAAATAAAAGCCCTATTTAAAAAGGGTTACAAAAAAAATAAATAAATAATTCACGACACGAAGAGATGCTTTTATTTTGAAAAGGAGATGTTTGATTTTTTTTTGCTTGAAGATGGTCCCAGGACCATTTTACTTTTTGCTCCCAATGCATCATGGGACGGTTGAGTATGACTAGTGTGCCCACCGTGCACGCTTAAAAAATGCCCCCATATAGTATACAGTACATCCAGGAATAAAAACAAAAAGATGCAGTTTTTTTTTTAAATGTATGAATGAATTGATTTCTAAATTAATCATTTACTGCAGTTCCAAGAATAAATGCAGGGACTAAATATGGTGTTTTTAATAAAGTGGAAGCTTAGTCATAAAAAGGGGTTAGGACGTTACCTGTGTGAAAAAAATAAATAAAAAAATAGAATCTAAAAACAAAAGGTGCAGGAGAGTGAACGAGGAGGAAAGACGGTAAAAATGTAAGTTTATAAAAATAGGGACTGGTGCTAAACTCAGGTCAAAATAAGTGAGTTTTAGGTTTTAGATGATGCTGAGGAACAGACAGAGAAAATGGAATATGAAGAAAAAATAGCTGGAAACAGAATTAAGCCCTGACGATAAAATGAGTTTCCTCTCTTAGCAACAGTTACTAGGTCACTGATAGACAGCTGCATAGCAACCAGTCAGAAAGAAAGGATAACACAGGCCTAGAATGGTACATATGAACGTATGAACGTATGAGGAGGAGCTGCTGTGGAATGATCTCAGTCATATCAATCATTGTTAAGCTCTACTAGTGCTCAATTCTAAAGTACATGCACTCAACTTAGGTTTACTAGTGCACATGTAGACTTTACTAGTGAAGTACAAACTGTCACTAGTAGCACTAGTGACTAGTAAATCCAGGCTTCCCATTGGTATTCTTAAATATTCCAACCAATCAGAGAGCTGGATTTGGTTCTAATCCCTCCTACTTATTTTACATTAGATCTACTATTACTAGTACATATGTTTTTAAATGTTTTGAGTGTACTAGTACTACTACTAGTACTAGTAAACAGCTGTTTTTTTCTACTAGTAAAGGTTTTTGGTGCACTAGTGCGAGAGTAAAACTTCATAATAAAGCAAAATCATCTTCTAGGAAACAATTTTGTGTTATTAGTAGTACTTGTAAAGTGCTTGTAATTTATTTTCTTTTGACTAATATTAGCTTTTAGGTCTAGTACTCTCAAATTATTCCACTAGTAGTAGAACGTTTTTAGTATACTAGTAGTGAAGCCAAAATATTCACTAGTAGTCCTAGTAGAACTAATGTAAATCCAGCTCTCTGATTGGTTGCAATACGTTCAAAAGCCAATGGCAAGCGTGAATTTGTTTTACCCGCCCCCTTATTAGCATATGTTGCTAACTAGTGACACATTTAGCTTCACTAGTAAAGTCTACACTGATAAACCTAAATTGATATCACATTTATGTTTAACCAGATTTCCATAGATGCACTTTGTTTCACAAGTAGCACTAGTGAAGCAACAAGTCACTACTTAGCATCATATAATGCTAATAAAGGGTTCCTACAGCTTCAGTCAAATTAAATTCAAGACTTACAAAGACTTTTTTAATGCTATTTGAAATGAAATTTAAGACCAACTTCACAATAAGTGCATCATGGCTGCCCCACAGTAAACACACACAAATACACAAAATGACAGTAAAATACACAAAAAAAAACAGATGAAAACAATCAAAATCACTCCAAAAACACAACTACAAAAAAAGCCAGAAATCTATAAAACAAAAAATGTAGGTGTATTTTAGTAGGATTACCATTAATATATTAGTACTAGTCAACATGTGCACTAATACATGAGTAAGCAAAATACATAATTCACTAGTAGACAATTTTGTGTTCCTAGTAGTACTAGTAAAGGTAATAAATTCACTAGTAGTACTAGTAAAGGTAATATATTCACTAGTAGTACTAGTAAAGGTAATAAATTCACTAGTAGTACTAGTAAAGGTAATATATTCACTAGTAGTACTAGTAAAGGTAATAAATTCACTAGTAGTACTAGTAAAGGTAATAAATTCACTAGTAGTACTAGTAAAGGTAATAAATTCACTAGTAGTACTAGTAAAAGTAATAAATTCACTAGTAGTACTAGTAAAGGTAATAAATTCACTAGTAGTACTAGTAAAGGTAATAAATTCACTAGTAGTACTAGTAGACCTAATGCATATTAAGTAGGAGGGATAAGAACCAAACCCAGCTCACTGATTGGTTGGAATAATTTCTGAAGCCAATTCTAAACCTGATATTCCTTTCCCCGCCGCCTCATTAGCATAAGATGCTAACCAGTGACACCTTTTGCTACACAAGTAAAGTCTACTTGCACATTAGTAAACATAACACACTAAAAAATCCTGATAACTTATGACAGAATGAGTTTACAGACATTCAGAGGATGTGTGTGTGTAACATCATCTATATTATTTATAAAGATAAAATCGACCCCCTGTGGTCGTATATTTAGTGTGAGAGTCTGATAGAGTTCAGACAACCAGACACGCACGCGCACGCGCACGCGCACACACACACACGCACACGCACACGCACACGCACACGCACACGCACACGCACACGCACACGCACACGCACACACGCACACACACACACACACACACACACACACACACACACACACACACACACACACAAATGAGACTTTTCATCAAAAAAACAAAGTGAGGGCGTTGAGGGTCCAATAGCCCCGCCCAATAACAAAGAGTCGACCAATCACTGTCCTCCTTGTGTGGTGAAGAAACAAGAAATCACAATAAGAATGAAGAAAAAACACTTCAATGATCCATCAACAGGACTCCACATCCCACAATGCAACGCACCAAACTTTACCAACACTAAATCATCAGTTTATTGATCAAACACAAACTACGTCATCTTTGTCTGATAAATAATCATTGTCTTTATCAGCTTTAATCCCATTTGAGCCAAACCAGTAAAATCATGTGTTTCAATAGTTTCCTTTAGTTTTTTCTGGTTTTAGTAATGCTAAGTCTATGTGCGTTATCAGCTCCAGATCACAGTGGAACCAGTCACCCAGTACGTTATGATGGAATTAAACAAACGCCTCAACAAGAGCCCATGATTCTACATTTAATTTAAATGAAAAAATCTAGAATGTTCTTCCATGTGTCGATATAAAGGTTTTCACTACTGCGATAACGTAACCTCAGATTCTAGTGGTGTTTGTATATGTATATGTTCACCAATCAGAATCGCCAAGAACCGCCTTCCTGGGCTGCTGGCCAATCAGAGATGGTTACAGGACACAAGCTTGTATGCGCTGCAGCGGGTCTCAGTTACCCCTCAGTTGAGTGTGCTAACAACAACGACACTATAAAATCCACGTTAACGAAATCGACTAATAAAAACGTAATTTAGCGTGGAACACGGAAATGGACAGAATCGGGTTGAAACGCCGTCACTGTGAGAAAAAGAAGGTTTATTTTAGGGGGAAATGTTTTGGGACCACTCACTATGGTGCACCGCCCGCCCCCCTCCCATCCTGTACCCATTAAACACCACCTAAACATCACCTAAAGCACCTAAACATCACCTAAACCACCACAAACACCATCTAAACATCACCTAAACCACCACAAACACCATCTAAACATCACCTAAACCACCACAAACACCATCTAAACATGACCTAAACCACCACAAACACCATCTAAACATCACCTAAATATCACAAACACCATCTAAACATCACCTAAACCACCACAAACACCATCTAAACATCACCTAAACCACCACAAACACCATCTAAACATCACCTAAACCACCTAAACATCACCTAAACCACCACAAACCCCATCTAAACATCACCTAAATCAAACCACAAACCACCATCTAAACATCACCTAAATCACCACAAACACATCTACTAAACATCACCTAAACCACTGCAAACACCATCTAAAACATCACCTAAACCACCACAAACACCATCTAACATCACCTAAACCACCACAAACACCATCTAAACAACCACCTAAACCACCATAAACACCATCTAAACATCACCTAAACCACCACAAACACCATCTAAACATCACCTAAACCACCACAATCACCATCTAAACATCGCCTAAACCACCACAAACACCATCTAAAACACCACCTAAACCACCACAAACACCATTTAAACATCGCCTAAACCACCATAAACACCATCTAAACATCACCTAAACACCACAACACCATCTAAACATCACCTAAACCACCACAAACACCATCTAAACATCACCTAAACCACCACAAACACCATCTAAACATCACCTAAACCACCATGAACACCATCTAAACATCACCTAAACCACCACAAACACCATCTAAACATCACCTAAACCACCACAAACATCACCTAAACCACCTAAACATCACCTAAACCACCACAAACACCATCTAAACATCACCTAAACCACCACAAACACCATCTAAACATCACCTAAACCACCACAAACACCATCTAAACATCACCTAAACCACCACAAACACCATCTAAACATCACCTAAACCACCACAAACACCATCTAAACAATCACAAACACCATCTAAACATCACCTAAACCACCACAAACACCATCTAAACATCGTCTAAACCACCACAAACACCATCTAAACATCACCTAAACCACCACAAACACCATCTAAACATCACCTAAACCACCACAAACACCACCTAAACCACCACAAACACCATCTAAACATCACAAACACCATCTAAACATCGCCTAAACCACCACAAACATCACCTAAACCACCTAAACATCACCTAAACCACCACAAACACCATCTAAACATCACCTAAACCACCACAAACACCATCTAAACATCACCTAAACCACCACAAACACCATCTAAACATCACCTAAACCACCACAAACACCATCTAAACATCACCTAAACCACCACAAACACCATCTAAACACCACCTAAACCACCACAAACACCATCTAAACATCATCTAAACCATCACAAACACCATCTAAACATCACCTAAACCACCACAAACACCATCTAAACACCACCTAAACCACCACAAACACCATCTAAACATCACAAACACCATCTAAACATCGCCTAAACCACCACAAACACCATCTAAACATCAACTAAACCATCACAAACACCATCTAAACACCACCTAAACCACCATAAACATCACCTAAACCACCACAAACACCATCTAAACATCACCTAAACCACCACAAACACCATCTAAACATCACCTAAACCACCACAAACACCATCTAAACAGCACCTAAAAACCACCACAAACACCAATCTAAAAACAATACACCTAAACCACCATAAACACCATCTAAACATCACCTAAACCACCACAAACACCATCTAAACATCACCTAAACCACCACAATCACCATCTAAACATCACCTAAACCACCACAAACACCATCTAAAACACCACCTAAACCACCACAAACACCATTTAAACATCGCCTAAACCACCACAAACACCATCTAAACATCACCTAAACCACCACAAACACCATCTAAACATCACCTAAACCACCACAAACACCATCTAAAACACCACCTAAACCACCACAAACACCATCTAAACATCACCTAAACCACCACAAACACCATCTAAACATCACCTAAACCACCACAAACACCATCTAAACATCACCTAAACCACCACAAACACCATCTAAACATCACCTAAACCACACAAAAAACAATCTAAACATCACCTAAACCACCACAAACACCATCTAAACATCACCTAAACCACCACAAACACCATCTAAACATCACCTAAACCACCACAAACACCATCTAAACATCACCTAAACCACCACAAACACCATCTAAACAATCACAAACACCATCTAAACATCACCTAAACCACCACAAACACCATCTAAACATCGTCTAAACCACCACAAACACCATCTAAACATCACCTAAACCACCACAAACACCATCAAAACATCACCTAAACCACCACAAACACCATCTAAACATCACCTAAACCACCACAAACACCACCTAAACCACCACAAACACCATCTAAACATCACAAACACCATCTAAACATCGCCTAAACCACCACAAACATCACCTAAACCACCTAAACATCACCTAAACCACCACAAACACCATCTAAACATCACCTAAACCACCACAAACACCATCTAAACATCACCTAAACCACCACAAACACCATCTAAACATCACCTAAACCACCACAAACACCATCTAAACATCACCTAAACCACCACAAACACCATCTAAACACCACCTAAAACCACCTAAACATCATCTAAACATCATCTAAACCATCACAAACACCATCTAAACATCACCTAAACCACCACAAACACCATCTAAACACCACCTAAACCACCACAAACACCATCTAAACATCACAAACACCATCTAAACATCGCCTAAACCACCACAAACACCATCTAAACATCATCTAAACCATCACAAACACCATCTAAACACCACCTAAACCACCATAAACACCATCTAAACATCACCTAAACCACCACAAACACCATCTAAACATCACCTAAACAACCACAAACACCATCTAAACATCACCTAAACCACCACAAACACCATCTAAACATCACCTAAACCACCACAAACAACATCTAAACCATCACAAACACCATCTAAACATCACCTAAACCACCACAAACACCATCTAAACATCACCTAAATATCACAAACACCATCTAAACATCGCCTAAACCACCACAAACACCATCTAAAACATCACCTAAACCACCACACAACACCATCTAAACATCACCTAAATATCACAAACAACCCATCTAAACATCACCTAAACCACCACAAACACCATCTAAACATCACCTAAACCACCATCTAAACATCACCTAAAACCACCACAAACAAACCATCTAACAGCATCTAAACCACCACAAACACCATCCTAAACACCACCTAAACCACCCCAAACAGCCATCTAAGACCTCACCTAAACCACCAAACACCATCTAAACATCACCTAAACCACCACAAACACCATCTAAACATCACCTAAATATCACAAACACCATCTAAACACCGCCTAAACCACCACAAACACCATCTAAACATCACCTAAACCACAACATAACACACATCTAAACATCACCTAAACCACCACAACACCATCTAAACATCACTCTAAACCACCACAACAACCATCTAAACATCACCTAAACTTTCCACAAACACCATCTAAACAATCACCTAAACCACCACAAACCCATCTAACATCACCTAAATATCACAACAACCATCTAAACATCACCTAACCACCACACACACCATCTAAACATCATCTAAACCACCACAAACACCATCTAAACACCACCTAAACCACCACAAACACCATCTAAACATCACCTAAACCACCACAAACACCATCTAAACATCACCTAAACCACCACAAACACCATCTAAACATCACCTAAATATCACAAACACCATCTAAACATCGCCTAAACCACCACAAACACCATCTAAACATCATCTAACCACAACAAACACCATCTAAACATCACCTAAACCACCAAAACACCATCTAAACATCACCTAAACCCACCACAAACACCATCAAAAACATCACCTAAACCACCACAAACAACATCTAAACCATCACAAAACAACCATCTAACATCACCTAAACCACCACAAACACCCATCTAAACATCGTCTAAAACACCACCAACATCCCACCCCCAACACCATCTAAACATCACCTAAGACAAACCACCACAAACACCATCTAACATCACCTAAACCACCACAAACACCATCTAACATCACCTAAAACCACCACAAACACCATCTAAACACCCCTAAACCACCACAAACACCATCTAAACATCGCCTAAACACCACAAACCCATCTAAACATCACCTAAACCATAACAACACCATCTAAACATCGCCTAAACCACCACAAACACCATCTAAACATCACCTAAACATCACAAACACCATCTAAACATCGCCTAAACCACCACAAACACCATCTAAACATCATCTAAACCATCACAAACACCATCTAAACATCACCTAAACATCACAAACACCATCTAAACATCGCCTAAACCACCACAAACACCATCTAAACATCATCTAAACCATCACAAACACCATCTAAACATCACCTAAACATCACAAACACCATCTAAACATCGCCTAAACCATCACAAACACCATCTAAACACCACCTAAACCACCATAAACACCATCTAAACATCACCTAAACCACCACAAACACCATCTAAACATCACCTAAACCACCACAAACACCATCTAAACATCACCTAAACCACCACAAACACCATCTAAACATCACCTAAACCACCACAAACACCATCTAAACATCACCTAAACCACCACAAACAACATCTAAACCATCACAAACACCATCTAAACATCACCTAAACCACCACAAACACCATCTAAACATCACCTAAATATCACAAACACCATCTAAACATCGCCTAAACCACCACAAACACCATCTAAACATCACCTAAATATCACAAACACCATCTAAACATCACCTAAACCACCACAAACACCATCTAAACATCACCTAAATATCACAAACACCATCTAAACATCACCTAACCACCACAAACACCATCTAACATGCATCTAAACCACCACAAACACCATCTAAACACCACTAAACCACACAAACACCATCTAAACATCACCTAAACCACCACAAACACCATCTAAACATCACCTAAACCACCACAAACACCATCTAAACATCAACTAAATATCACAAACACCATCTAAACATCGCCTAAACCACCACAAACACCATCTAAACATCATCTAAACCACAACAAACACCATCTAAACATCACCTAAACCACCACAAACACCATCTAAACATCACCTAAACCACCACAAACACCATCTAAACATCACCTAAATATCACAAACACCATCTAAACATCACCTAAACCACCACAAACACCATCTAAACATCACCTAAATATCACAAACACCATCTAAACATCACCTAAACCACCACAAACACCATCTAAACATCATCTAAACCACCACAAACACCATCTAAACACCACCTAAACCACCACAAACACCATCTAAACATCACCTAAACCACCACAAACACCATCTAAACATCACCTAAACCACCACAAACACCATCTAAACATCGCCTAAACCACCACAAACACCATCTAAACATCATCTAAACCACAACAAACACCATCTAAACATCACCTAAACCACCACAAACACCATCTAAACATCACCTAAACCACCACAAACACCATCAAAACATCACCTAAACCACCACAAACAACATCTAAACCATCACTAACACCATCTAAACATCACCTAAACCACCACAAACACCATCTAAACATCGTCTAAACCACCACAAACACCATCTAAACATCACCTAAACCACCACAAACACCATCTAAACATCACCTAAACCACCACAAACACCATCTAAACATCACCTAAACCACCACAAACACCATCTAAACACCACCTAAACCACCACAAACACCATCTAAACATCGCCTAAACCACCACAAACACCATCTAAACATCACCTAAACCACCACAAACACCATCTAAACATCGCCTAAACCACCACAAACACCATCTAAACATCACCTAAACCACCACAAACACCATCTAAACATCGCCTAAACCACCACAAACACCATCTAAACATCATCTAAACCATCACAAACACCATCTAAACATCACCTAAACATCACAAACACCATCTAAACATCGCCTAAACCACCACAAACACCATCTAAACATCATCTAAACCATCACAAACACAGCCTAAACTGGCAAAAAAACTACACAAATCATCACTGACTCATAAATCAGAGCCACCAGTGCCCGCTTAACTTTAACGTGTCTGTAAAACTTCGTCCGTTTCTCATGTAGCGCTGCAAATCTTTATCAATAAATCATTGATCCCTGAGGGGAGACATGGTGACATTACTGCTGTTCTCATAAATCTTTATATGACCTATAAATAAATAAAAAGGAGCATTCAGAATAACTTATATCTACCTTTTAATTGTATCTTACTCATTATTTCAGATAACATTTTTGTTTCTTCACACGAGTTAAAAACTAGTATTTTCTGAAAAAATTGATTAATATTTCTAAAAAAAATTAATTTAAAAAAAAATGTATGTGGAAAACACGGAATTTGGAATAAGAATAAAACGCATATGCAAAACTATTTTTAAAAATCGTATATCGAATCCCAATCGCAATATGTCAGAAAAATCGCAATTAGGTTTTTGTCAAAATCGTGCAGCCCTAGTGTATATCAAATATAAACTCTATCGTGCAGCGTGACTGCTCATTCATATCAACATTTTCTTCATGATTTAGCAGCTTAATAATATATTCTCTGTTTGTTTTCCACAATTACATTAAATCTGAGTCCTGAAGTCTAAACTAGAGGGAGGGGGACATTGGCTCACGTTAGCGTTTTTATGTCCAAACTCACCAAAGGTTCCCTTTTAGAGTAAAAACAGAGCAAAGTGCTTCCTGTCATCCATCACATGGAGCCGTTATAAAGTGTTTGTTCAAGACTTGATTAAAATGCACAGGACGTAGGTTTCTGTACTCACACACACTCTCACACACACTCTCTCACTTCAGAGGGAGCAAAGATCACAGTGTGGTAATGTATAGACACAAACACACACACACACACACACAGACCTACACAGTGTGTACATCCCATGGTTGGCCAAGTCACTCATTTTCTCTGGTGATTCACTTCATTAGCATTCTTTAAATCTGCCTCCAATGTCCTCAGAGCGGGAAGGACACACACACACACACACACACACACACACACACACACACACACACACACACACACACACACACACACACACACACCACACACACACACACACACACACACACACACACACACACACACACACACACACCCCCACACACACACACACACACACACACACACACACACACACACACACACACACAGGGTGTACTGCTTTATCAGGCTTGCAGAGAACAGACGGGGGGGGGAGTGATGGTAATTCTCAGTTTGTTTTTTGCTGCCAACTTAAATCTGTGTGTTTCTATCGCTCTTTGAAGATTGCATAGAAACTAAAGACATAAAACGTTAAGAAAAAACCATTAAAAACAGGAAGTTAAACTTATTTTAGTCTATGGGACAAAATCTGTTTGTCCCATAAACTGTCCCCAAAATCTGTGAGCGCTGCGGTTCCTCTGCGGTAGAGAAGAAGAGTGCTAAACCTCTTTGTAGCTATTAAGGAGCTATTAACTCCCCCTTAAACATGACGCTCTGGTGGGTGAAGTAAAAACAGGCTGGAGAAGAATTACAAATGTGTTTAAGGGGGAGTCAATGTCCACCCAGAAACCGCAGGGGTTGGAACTGTCGCCACCTGCAGTCACAGATTTGTTTGGGTCACAGATTTTGGCACAACACCGGCACTCGGCTGCCACTCAGCTCTACTTTGGCTCTTGGTGACGTCATCGACTAGTCGACGTCGACCAGTATGCACATGAAGTCGACCTTTAAAATTATGAAGTCTTTCAACCTCTACCGTGTATACTACACCGTGTATACTACACCGTGTATACTAAACCGTGTATACTAAACCGTGTATACTAAACCGTGTATACTACACCGTGTATACTACACCGTGTATACTAAACCGTGTATACTACACCGTGTATACTAGACCGTGTATACTAGACCGTGTATACTAGACCGTGTATACTACACCGTGTATACTACACCGTGTATACTAAACCGTGTATACTAGACCGTGTATACTAGACCGTGTATACTAGACCGTGTATACTAGACCGTGTATACTAAACCGTGTATACTACACCGTGTATACTACACCGTGTATACTAAACTGTGTATACTAAACCGTGTATACTAAACCGTGTATACTACACCGTGTATACTAAACCGTGTATACTACACCGTGTATACTAAACAGTGTATACTAAACAGTGTATACTAAACCGTGTATACTACATCGTGTATACTAAACTGTGTATACTAAACCGTGTATACTAAACCGTGTATACTAAACCGTGTATACTAAACCGTGTATACTAAACCGTGTATACTAAACCGTGTATACTAAACCGTGTATACTAAACAGTGTATACTAAACCGTGTATACTACATCGTGTATACTACACCGTGTATACTACACCGTGTATACTACACCACGTGTACTACACCACGTATACTACACGATGCATGACACATGATCTAACAGAGACCCCAAAAATAGACGCAATAATCCAAAATCGGCTCAAAATGGGCCAAAAATCACACAGTGTATGCCCGCCTTTAGGGGTCCTGACTGATCGTTAATATGTGAGGAGTTGTTGGTAGAACACACCTTCTTTACTTACTGCAGCAGCTTTTTTTAATTCAGTCACCTTGTTTTTTTTCCTGAACTTTAAGTTTGTTTTCTCTCCTCCAGGACTGAATCCTATTAATATTCCATAAACAACCGTTACACGTCCATTTAAGCAGAATTAAGTCATGATGCTGTGATGATTTGTGTCTCTTCATGTGCCGTATGTTCCACCTTCACCACCATCTGATATATGTGAGAAACTATTGATCTGCTATGGGCAGACGCTGGCATTAATACTTAGTATTGGATTTATTTTATCAATAGTGAAAGAAGAGGATGTTGTAGGAGAAGAAGAAAGAGACGGAGGAGGAGGAGGGGTAGAGGGCAGTGGGGGGGGAGGCGGGGGGCGGGGGCGGGGGGGGGTGTCAGTGAGTCTGAACAGCATGACTTTACATTTAGTGACGTTTGGACCAAGGGCAGCAAAATAACACAAAATAACACACTGAGGAACAAATATGATCATAGGTGGAGCAGATGAAGGTGGGGCTGGAGCTGAAAACACCCCCCCCCCCCCCCCCCACCCCACGTCCTCCTGACCTTCCTCCCACTCATTGATTGCACAGACAGGCAGACAGCCTGAAAACGGGGACTACACCACCTGTTACCACCTTCAGAGCCTGCAGCAACCCCTGCACACACACACACACACACACACACACACACACACACACACACACACACACACACTTCACAGCTCCCACCCACCCACACACACGTACCAACAAGCCTAGCTAATTAATAGCCACTGTAGAGAGAGACAAGGTCACACTGCTCTGGGACTAAAGCTGACACCTCCACTAAAAACACAGGACACAAGCTGCTGCTGTTAGCGCCCCCACCCCATCCACCCCATCCACCCCATCCACCCCCACCCCCAAATACATTCACTGTTCAACAACAATGTTAATATCAATAAAAGGAAGAAAAATGACAGAAATATGTTAACAATTACCAACAGAGCACACTCATATTCAAATCACACGAACGACGACATACTTTGGGTTTAGTTTTTAGTTTCTTATAAATAACACTTTACTAGAAGTTTTATACATAAAGGCTGACATTACGCTGTCATTATTACGACATGAACACATGTCATTAGCATGAATAAGGTGTCATAAAGGCTGTCATTAAGTGTTGATTGTTACCCTAACCCTAACCGTACTAGATCCCACCACCTAACCCAAAGAATGCCAACATAGCTCTAAAGGTGTCATAATTTAGTGAAGGACACTTAATGACAGCCTTCGTGACACCTTTTTAATGCTAATGACAGACAATGACAGCGTAATGTCAGCCTTATTGTATAAAACTTCAAATAAAGTGTTATTGTTTCTTATTCTATGAAACAAACTGTGCCGTATCCGGTTATAAAATATGATACAATGCTCGGTTTGTCCGTAATCTTTATTAATTGTCGTAGTTTTTAGTTTCGAACAGGAATCCTAAGCTTGCAAACAATACGTCTGAAATTAGATTTATAGAGAAGTTCACTTTAAAATTTACCTTTCATGCTTTGAACAAAAGGATTAATTCAGCCTTATCAATATGAAACCATTTATTAGGACAGCGTACAAATACATGAAGTTATAAAAATAAACATTTCCATTTGTAGGAAGTAGATGAGGAATTAATCAAATCAAGTTGCCCGTGCTCAGGCTGTAGGAGAGTGAAGACTGAAAGACACTGAAGAATAGAATTTAGTTTCAAGTAAAAACTCTGGATTCAGCTCCTGGAGATGACTTTGAGTACTCGGACCACTGTAAATAATCGTTTTGTTGGGTCACAGAATTCAGCAAAATACTAGTTTATCACTGTCGACATAGAGAGGTGTTGTGATGAATTCTGTGGAATAATGACTTCAAAAAATAAATGAAAAACTGCTCGTCTTACATTTGGCTGTGATAATAATAATAATAATAATAATAATAATAATAATAATAATAATAATAATAATAATAATAAAATAATGCTTTTTAACACTGTAGGCATAGTCTGTCTGACAAATCATTGTGTCACAATCCATTATATGGTCATTCTCCAAAAAGCAACATTAAAATGCTAAATTTAACGTTTAGATGGAGATAACAATGTGAGGTATATAATGGATGCTTAAAAATGGAGTCATTACTTCATATACAGGGTTCCAACAGCTTTAGTCAAAAATAAATTCAAGACTTTTTATTGCCGTCTGAAATTAAATTTAAGACCAACTTCACAGTAAACAAATCTATAAAACAACTAAAATACAAAAAATAAAAAAAAACATTAAGAAAAATCTTTGTTGCCCAGGCAATTTTCATTAAATTTACATTTCCCCATGTTTATACATTTTATTTTTATTTTTAAACAAATCATACCTAAAATTTAAGACTTTTGAAACATTGATTTAAAAGATTTTAATGACAGTTAAGGCTTTATTTTTAGATTCATGAATTGAATGCCTTTAAGGATCCACAGGAACCCTGATATATGGACGGGCTAAACCAGGGCAGTTTACAGAAATCAATCATTTTTTAAGGCTCAAAGCAGATTAAAGACAAAACCTTCCTTTTTCAAACAGGAACAGCAGGAAAAGCTCACGAGTAGCTCAGAGTCGTACGGTGGTGGAAGGTTACACTGTCTGCCATCAGGATGTGTTCATGTAAAACCATGAGGGTGGAGGACCAAACGTGTCCCAGCTGAAAACAGCCTCTCTGCTACAATCTGCCAGGTTAGCATGGCGGCTAAACAGGAGAGAGAAGCTAGCTCCATCACGCCACGCGCTGTTCCAGAATCTAGATCCTACCGTCCCTCCAGGTTCACGTCAACAACCAATATGAGACTCCTGTTTCCACACATGGATTAACACCTGCAGTATTACAGCATCAAAACGCTTTGTTGGGCTACGTTTGGCTAGCCTTTAGCCCAGTGCTGATGCTAAGCTAGCAGTTAGTTAGCTAGCTAGTTCTCCCTGACTGTCACATGAACAACATTAAACAAAGGATCGTCTTCATACAATGACAATGTTTTTGTTTTTATCAGATACAGACACAGTATGGCCTAATGCAGTGGTTCCCAAACTGTGGTACGCGTACCCCTAAAGGTACTTGAACACCTCTCAGGAGGTACACAGAAACATTTGTCAGTTCATGCACAGACTTTTTCTCATCCATCAATAATAATTTGTGGCACAACTCTTTAAAATACTCCAAAAGGTGAAGTTTAAATTCTAAAATGAGCTAAACATCAGAAATAAATGAATAAAAAGCAGTAAATTCAAAGTTAATGTTTAAAAAGACACATTTTTTTTTTTAAATGAACCTGCAGACACTAATAAATAATATAAAACATGAGCTAAGGTGTACTTGTGATAAGAAATAAAAGCTATGGGGTACATGGGGCAATAAATCAAAGAAAAAAAATGTAAAAAGTTAAAATTGCTGTTCACGTTTGGATAAGTTTGTTGCATTGCATTGTGGGATGTTGAGTCCTGTAGACGTATGCATAGATGTGTTTTTACTTTATTCTTACTGTGATTTCTTGTATTTTCTTATTGTGTTTTTTCTTCAGTTCACACCGAGGGCGACTTCAGCGACTATAGTTGCTTAAATCGCCCGGGATGAGTCGCTTGAACATAGTCACACTTCTTGCTCTCTTCATCACTTCATCTACCGCCAATTTCAAAGCCCGTTTCAGGCTCAAATTTCATTTTCACATAAAACATGGCTGATCTACCATAACATCACAGTGCACACACTGAGTCACACCTAAATACATCCGACCAGAAACACCACCTTCTCATCACAATGTTTCTCATCACTTCACAGTCACTGGTGAATTATGAACTTAACTGATCACCACAATATCATCCATTGTATGAACACCACCGGCAACAGAGAAGCCCCTCCCCTAAACATCTTTGACGCTGGTGACAAGCGTCTGATTCAATGAGCACAAGCGTCTAACTATGGGCGTGAGGCACGATTCTGACGCCCGAAACGCTTTTGGTGTGAACGTATTATAACTTTAATGTCATTCAAATATACAGTACAGAACAAAATTTCAAGACACAGCTCAAAAATTGTATGACATTAATACTTAGGTGATAGAAATAACAGATATATAATATATATATATAATATGATCTATAGTCACCAGAGTCACTGAAGTCGCACCTTAGAGATCTCAGTGACCATAGTCGCTTAAATCGTCTGTGATAAGTCGCTTCAACACAGTTGTCCTTTTTGCTCGCGTCATCACTTCATTCTTCAACCCCAGTGACGGGACGGCCGAGGAAATGACAAAGGGAGGACCTCGTTGCTGATTGGATGAGGCAATACAGTGTCACTTGAAGTCGCTTGAAAAGTTCAACATTTTCAACTTTCAGCAACTCAGATCATGCGATTGACTCGCTGGAATTGTGTGAATCATTTACATTGATTTAGAATGTGATCTAGTTGTTAAAGCCGCTTTAGTTGCAGCTTAAAGCTGAGTTTCTGAGAAACGTCTCAATGTCCCGCCCTAAACAGCTCCACTTCCTCCCACTGCCTCTGCCAATCAACCAGAAGCCACGCCTCTACTTTTCTGCACATGCATCGCGGAACATAACAAGGTCACATTGATATATGTCTATGGGTCAGGTAAGAGCCATAATCATATTTACATGTTTACTGTTGTGACGCGCGGCCTTGTTTCCGTGAACAGTTCCACATTCCCCTTGATTGACAGTCTCAAAAACAGGAAGTGCACTTGGCGATCGTTTCCATTTGTATAGGGGTCTATAGGACGAAGGAGGGGCTTATATACATTAATGTATATGAATGACCACCAGCAGTAGAACACAGTAAAAGACTAGTTAGTGATTTATTCGCATTTCAAAAGAATCATACTCTGGATGTCAGCTTTAAGAATAAAGTAAAAACACTTATTTGCATCTGTCTACAGGACTCCAAGTCCCACAATGCAATGCACCAAACCTTTCCAACAAAGTCAATAAGAGAGTGTTTCCAGTGGAGATCAAAACAAACTTTCAAATGCAGTTTCAACCTTTTACATCTTATTTTACGAGCGAATGATCTTTGATTTTTTGATCTCCGAGGCTGACACTATGTCTTTATCTGATAAAAACAAGCAGTTTTAATTGGTTAATAACCTTTTATGTGATAAACATGTTTGCTATATATATCAGTTGTACAAACAGAGGTTGGATAAAGCCTTTTCTGTGATTCTTTATGTTGAATAATCCAAACGTTTAGTGAGCAGTGAAAGTCTTCAGTAACGTTCCGGCTGATTGGTGCAGAGGGAACATCAGGAAAAGGTCTCCGAGTCCATTCTGTGCATTTATCAGGGATGAACGGGGACGACATCACTCATACTTTTCCTTTTTCTCCTCTTAAGTAGGCTTGAAGGTCATTGGCTACGAAACAATCCGTAGCTTTGTCTGAGCGCCGACCGAAGGCGTGTGCTTAGCGTGCTTTAACTTTAAATAAGTCGTCGTCTTCATGCGTGACATTTCAATTTTCCCAGTTGCTGATCCTGAAGGCTTTTTATTGTCCAGTAGAAGCTCATGCAAATGTCAATGAATCTACACACTTCTCAGAGATCTATTCTCAGGCTCTTTGTCTGAATCCAAGCTGCACGCATTAAAAACCAAACCAACATCAGACCATGTACATTATCAGATAATAATTTCATTAGGAGAAATTAATGAGAATTCACCTGATTTTCACTTATCTTTGTCCTCCACTTCATTATTTGAGTTTTTTTCAATCAGCACATTCAGCTGAACTAATGAAACTGCAATAAAAAAAATGCATTCGATTAAACTTGCAACGTCGATGCCGTCAAGCGTGAGAATCTGGATTGATTGTTCATGTGTCAATATTCAAGCTGTTGTTGCAAAGTTTGACATTTAATGAACGCTAGTAGCAGTTGGTTTCCAAACCAATCCGACATCCCATTTTTTAGGAAAGAGTGGAACCAGCCCCCCCCCCACCCCATTTTTAGATTATTTAGCAGCTTTTTCAGTCACAATAAAAACTTGTGCTGTTTTTCTAAAAAAGCAGGAAAAGTTAAAGATGTGGATGTAAACCTCTTATTTACAGAAAGAAGACAAAAACAGTAAATAAATCTGTGACCACAGTGGGCGACAGTTCCAACTCTGCGGTTTGGTAGTAGACAATGAAACAGAGAAGAAGAGCTCTCCTAAGGGACCTTTACTCTTCCTTAAACAGTCGCTGACAGTAAATTAGACTATTGAAGACTCACAAACCCTGAGAATAGAAGGTCTTTTACATGAGAATCCTTCAACAGTCCATTGAATGTATAAGATATATTTATAGAAATATATACAGTAAATACATATTTCTAAATATGCATTTGTTTTTTTTCATTCAAACAATGTGGGAAAAAAAACTGCTGTGGTGTTACATTTGAAAAAAGTAACTTAAACTTAAGCACAATATGTTCATGTCTTTTTTCATTACTGTACCGAAAAAAAGTGAACTGTGACTTTTGTACCGAGGTACGTACCAATGTTGTGTACCATTACTCCCTTCTTTAGACTTATCGTTCACAAACAGTATGTCTTTCTCTCCGAATATGGTTTTCCCTTAATCACAAAAATAGATCCCAGTCTACTAATCATTTTTCTAAATAACAAAAGCTATTTTATTTAATTTTTCATTGACCAAGTTTCCCAAGATAAAGAAAGAGCTTTTCAGCCTTAATTCAGAATGCATGAGTGTTACGTTGAGCTTTAGTGAGAGATGTGAGCAATAGTAGAACTTATCTGAGAACCAAAAGTGATCAATCACCCAAAACGTATCGACTGCCTGAAAAAAAAAGAGGCAAAGCTGTGAAAAGCTCGGCGTTAAAGGAAGGAAGTGGATGAGAAATCAAATGCAGACTTTACTCCAGCGTAGAGAAGAGAGAACGAAGCCAAACACATGAGTGATTGTGAATCAATAGCCTGTGGACGCGTCGTTTTCCTCTCCTTCACCAAAGAGTTAACCTTGGAGGTCAGCGTTGATTCTGTACGTGGACACTAGCCGTACGCCTTGGAGCACACATACACACACACACACACACACACCTCTTCATTATCAGCTCAGCATTACCGACTCCTGCTTCCTTTTAACCACACACACACACACACACACACACACACACACACACACACACACACACACACACACACACACACACACACACACACACACACACACACACACACACACACACACACACACACACACACACCACACACACACACACACACACACACACACACACACACACACACACACACACACACACACACACACACACACACACACACACACACACACACACACACAGTCTCCAACGCGATGCTTTTTTCAGAACGTACAACATTCTGGCCTTGAGGCCTCCAGCGATGTTTACACACACACACACACACACACACACACACACATTTGGAGACGTGGCGGTTGTTCAATTATGACACATTCATGTATATATATCACTTTTCTGAGTCGTACATTTCTACATTTCGTGCACGGCTAAGCACAGAGCGTGCACGCTTTAGGCAGTGAACGCGTCAGCGGGTCGTAGACGGTCTGTTATTAGTAACACTGTGTGTGTAAACATGCAAAGAAAATGTAACGCTTCACAGGTTTTAATCACAAAAAATTATTTATTTAATATCTTATTTCAGCAGAAAAAAAATGATAGGATGAATATTAGAATGAATATTAAGAGTCTTTTTAAGACGGGCTACTGGACTCAACACGCCCTCACGTTGTTGTTGTTGTTGTCGTTGTCGTTGTCGTTGTGTACACTAGTTAGAATCACTACTTTTCCGTTGTTCGTGAATGTATCAGGTCATAGGCGGAGTTTAAGATTCTTGTCTCCAGTTTTGCTTCACAAATATGCAATGAAAACAAATGCACCAATCTGTTTTTATTATTATTATTATTATTATTATTATTATTATTATTATTATTATTATTATTATTTCTCATTTCTGTAACATATGTTTCTAAAACCAACTCTACTTCTTTTCAATAATGTATTTTCAACCTGTGAAGATGGCATGCTTGTTGTTTATGAATATGTGCCTATGTTTGTTTGTGTGTACAAATAATAATAATAATAATAATTATTTTATTATTATTATTATTATTATTATGTTTGTAAAGCTGTATTATGGACCTGCCAAAAATAAATGAAATGTTCAGCATCCACTGTAACTTAAAGAATGAGAGAGTAAAGTTGATCAAAGCAAACAGTGTTATTATATATGATGTTCTACATGATATATGATACAACACTAAATACGTGTGCTTTAATATGTGAGATACATGGAGGGATAGACTTACTGTCAGTTGTAAATCACAAAGTAAAACAACAGGTAGGAGAGAATAAAAGGATTAAAAGAATTTAAAAGTCCAACAATGTAGATTATAGCA
The DNA here is from genome assembly GCF_900634775.1 of Gouania willdenowi. Classification (NCBI taxonomy): domain Eukaryota; kingdom Metazoa; phylum Chordata; class Actinopteri; order Blenniiformes; family Gobiesocidae; genus Gouania; species Gouania willdenowi. Next base: position 41,504,684 of record NC_041048.1, read on the forward strand.
TTAAAATTCTCTAACAATGTAAGTCCACCTTCACTATATGTCTACGTGCTCCCGTGGACGGTGATTTTGTCGCAGGAAGGAGGGCGAGTAGATTATCACAACAACCGCTCAATATCCAGACAAGTGCGCAGTGAGCACAGGGTTTTCTTAGTGCAGCACTACAAACAACAGACTTATGGGTCCACAGATCACCCGCAGTGTCCGCCATGTTGTAAACAAACAAAGCTCTGAGCTGCTACGGGAAGCAGGAGGGTCACATGTCATCGGCTGCTTGTCCTTTAAAAGTTTTTTAGTTGATTTTATTTTGTAAACCTTTGAATTTTATATCACAATTTGTATCATTTACTAGTGGTTATGGTACTTTAAGTATTTGAATATTATGGAAATTACATTAAGAATGTTTTTTTTTTCAATAATTTGGGAAAACTTAGATAAAAACTTTTGATCACGAGGGGGGGGCAATGCCTCCCACAAACTCTGCATATGGATTGGGCTGAAATTTGGATGCGTACGCATCGATGCTCGGAGCCCCATTTTCGATTTGGGGCCCAGGGCCCACCCCCCATTTCTGGTCATTTCCAAATGTATGGGAACATAGTCGTGTGATATATCTTTTCAAAGGTAATTATACATAGATTACGATTATGCCTCACACAATTTGATTAGTGGCCCGAGGGGCTCACTCCCCTTTTTTCTGCAATTTTCATTAAAGTAATTTTGGTGTTGTCAGTTGGTGGTACCGAATCATTGACACTGAGTCATTTCACTGAATTCTCGGGGTCGTGGTACGTGCTATTTAGCGTGGAGACGTTCGGCGGTTCGGCCGTAGTTCATCAGAACTTGTTAAGTAAACTGAGCCACTTCCATATTCTCCTCAGTATAACTTGGAAGTAAATAATGTAAAAACACAAACAAACAAAGCACACCAGATTAAATGCTAAAATAGGAACGTGGAGAGACGTAAATGATGAACTTTGGCTCCAGTTTGGGAGCTGATTTGTTTTGCTTTTTTGGCCCCACATTATTGGTCCGTGTTGGACTGTGTGTCTCTAGTAGAGAGGGGAGGAGCTACAGACAGCACTGCACACTCAACAGTAGGGAGAAACATTAACACAGAGATCAGACTGCACTTTTGTCTTATTTAATACATATATTTAGATTATTTAGCAATAATTTTCTGTACGATACGAACATTATTTAGAGCCACTTATGGAGCGAGAAGAGTCGACTCTTAATAGGGAGCTGAAATTTGTGTCACTACTAGATATGGTGGAAGACTTTAGTGCAGGGTATGAGCCTTTCATTTTAGATCATCATTAAAATGTAAAAAAAAAAAACAATATTTTTGTGTTTCCACTGAGAAAAAGAAGTTTGAACAGCAGCAGCAGCATTGTGCAGGATTATTGATAATCATGTTAATAACATAGAGCATTAGAAAGTAGAGCAAACACTGTGAACAGATAATCACACAACAGAAGATTTAGTGCTTTTAAATAGTCACTGTTTTTAGTTTTAAAAGCTTTCATTTAATTTGGTTCCCAGATGTTTGTACTTTTAGTTTTTATTCTCTTCATTAGAAAGTTTCATTTTCTGTGATGTTTTAAAGAACATGTCACACATTTCTTTGTTCTGTTCATTCTAAGAGTTGGTTATGGAAAATATGGAATTTAAAAAACACAGAGTGGGAGACCAAAAAGGCCATCCATCCATCCATCATCCATCCATTTATCCATCCACATAACCTTTTTGGTCTCGTGCTCAGGGGAGCCCCTCTACTTAAAAAAATATATATTCATTTCCATATTTTCCATAACCAACTCTTAGAACAGAACAAATAAATGTGTGAATAACGTGATTTTTACTTAAATTCCAACTAAAAATGAATCCAAGCAACACAAAAACATGTTCTTTAAAACATCACAGAAAATGAAACTTTCTAATGAAGAGAATAAAAACTAAAAGTACAAACATCTGGGAACCAAATTAAATGAAAGCTTTTAAACTAAAAACAGTGACTATTTAAAAACACCAAATGTGTGATTATCTGTTCACAGTGTTTGCTCTACTTTCTAATGCTCTATGTTATTAACATGATTATCAATAATCCTGCACAATGCTGCTGTTGAAGATGTTCAGACTGAGACTGGTGTCTTTTTTGTTTTTATGGATGGATGGATGGATGGATGGATGGATGGATGGATGGATGCATTTGTCAAGGGCTGGTTGGATGAATAGATAGATGAATGGATGGATGGATGGATGGATGGAACAACTCATTAATCCATCAGTAATCAAACATTTCTGTGATTGTTAAAATAAAACTCAACGACGTGAATATATTTGTGTCTTTGTCTCAGTTTTCTAAACGTTCTCCATGACCACAGTAGAACAAACATTTCTATGGAAGACTTTCTTCTACTCCTCTTCCTCATGGGGGGGTTAATTGGTGTCCTTTACAAACATCATCATCATCATCATGGTCTGTTGGACGTTGACCTGCTGCTACGTCTCTCAGTCAGTCTGAGACACATGTAGACATCACAATGAGCTCTGTCTCAGGAATGGGATTGACTGACAGGAAAGGTACCCTCCACGTGCACACACACACACACACACACACACACACACACACACACACACACACACACACACACACACACACACACACACACACACACACACACACACACACACACACACACACACACACACACACACACACACACACACACACACACACACACACACACACACACACACACACACACACACACACACACCCACCCACCCACCCACCCACCCACCCACCCCCCCCTCATCCTTGAGACGTGCCATTAAAGCAGAGATAGAAACGAGGGGAAGATGAATTTACTTTGTCCTCCCATTTGGTTTCCATCACTGATGACTGAACAAAAGACAAGATGATAGATGTGTCCCTCCCCCCCCACCACCATCCCCCTGCCCACCCTATGACCACGTAATGCTGCCAGCGTCTAATGGTGCTTTCCAATAAACCTACAGTCTCCACATTACTGGTAGGACGGGCACTTATCGACGGGGCCGGTTATTACTTTCTAATGGATTCAGTGCAGAAGTAAAAGTGAAATCTGAGACGTAATCAATATATATGGGATGAGTGAGTGGGAGAGTAAATTATCTATTTAACCTTGTCCACTCGGCGGGAACAAAAGAAGAGAGGTAAAAATAAACAAAGAGAGGCGTTCGCTTTCTGAACAGATGGAGCATCGCAACTCATCACCGCAATACGACACACACACACACACACACACACACACTTAACGTTTACAGGACGTTAAAACAATCAGGACGTAAAGAGACGAGCTACAGACTCGTGTTGACATGATCAAATGATTCCAATCAGAAGTATCGTCACTACAGAGCGACACAATTAAAAGGATTCTCCTGTTTTTATAAACGTGTCCTAAAACCTTCTAAATGTCCTTATTAATAGATCTACTGAACACATTATTATGCAACATATTTGTTTATTTACCTTTTATAAATAGGACTACTTTACAGTTTTACAGCCTGTGTTCCTCCATCTTGAAATCATGTGATTGATGATGTCACAGGGCCCCACTGCCTGTAAACATCCCATTGTTTTCTATTAGAGTGAAACATTCAGCCTGAATTTTACATCATTTAGTAGATTTTTTAGATCATTTAGTAATTGTTTTAGATCATAAAGTAGATTTTTAAATCATTTACTAGCTTTTTCCAATAATTTAGTAGCTTTTTCGATGCTGCTTTTGGTTGCTCTAAATCACACGTGTCAAACTCAAGGCTCGGGGGCCAAATCCGGCCTTTGAGAACATCCAATTCTGCCCTGCAGCAGAAAGTAAAAAAATATAAGAAACCATGGATCAATGTGTTAATTACCAACTAATTTAGCTGTAAATATATCCCAATGAATATACAAACTCAATATTATTAGCAGTCATTATTAATCTGAATTTGTGAAAATAACTCTCAATTTATAGAAAATCCTTCAATTTACTTTAAATATTTTCACAAAATTAAATCAAATGAAAGTGAAGATCCTGCACGGACAGAAATAAATTACTAATTGTCTTGCCTAAAATCTGCGTCCAAGATAAACTGCTCCGTATTTGTCCGCTGAACTAAAATGAGTTTTCCAACCCTGCTAAAAATAATCAGGAAAATGTAAATATGTGGATGTAAACCTACTTTGTTTCCAGAAAGAGGATATGACCACCAAAAAGCATCACTAGCTGATAGAGATGGATTTATTCATCCAGTGAGAACGCTTCCTTTGGGCCCTTTAGTATTGATCCGGACCATATGTCTGTTCCTTTATCACCACAGCGTACTAGCACTGCCTTCTGTTGGTTAGCACATCCAGCAAAATATCACTTTATGTCACAAAGCACAATTTATCTCAGAAATGATAGCGACAAAAACATCTTTACTCACAAGCACTTTTATTTTGACCAAGGTCAACAGTTTCTCCTGAGGAATGTAAAACAAACACCAGGCTGATGTTTTCCTGCGTTCAGGACAAAGCAATGAAAAGGAAGGAGAAACTCAAGGCTCAACACAAAAAAACAAGAGAATTTACATCAGATGTTGTGTACATCCCTAGCGCTCGTATCGACACAATAACCTGCTGTTGTTCTCATTGTGTTGGGATTGATGGACTAACCTTGACTCAAGGTTTTCTAGTTTCTCTTTATGTGAGGAGTGTGTTGTGAAAAACGTATATCCCAGGAATCAACAAAAACATGGACCATTTATAGAAAATCCTGACAAATCAATAGGAATGTAACACACTGATACACACAACACACAACCCCTAATTCTGTCTCACTGTGCAAAGAATGACTTTGATGGAAAATGATTCACTTAAAACCAGTCATGAGCAACGGGCAGCCCTTGGTGGAATTGTGTGTGTCTGTTCATGCACAAAATTACTCCAAAAATACACAAAATGCCAAAGACACGCAAAAAATGATGACAAAAACATCCAATATGACTGCAAAGAAACACAAAAAGACCTTTAAAAAGACAAAATGAGAAACTCCAAAAACCAAAAACTAAGACAGTAAAAGTCCACTAAATAACAACAAAAATACACAGAAATGATCTACGAACAACAACAAATACACACAAAAATACAACACACGGTAAGACTCCAGCAACACACACACACACACACACACAAAATCATTCCACAAAAACCCAAAATTAACTATAAAAACACAAAACGAGAACAAAAATAAACAAACCAGTTCCAAAAACACCAATTATAACAACAGCAAAAAGATACTAAGTGGGTTAGGAATAGGGTTAAAACAGAAAAAGAGAAGAGAAAAATACTCAAAAGGACAACAAAACACACAAAATGCCAAAGACATGTAAAATGAGGACAAAAAATCTCTCAAAAAACAAACAAAATGTTTTATAAAAACATAAAACGACAACAAAAATACACAATCCAGTTCCAAAATAACAACAATGAAATTCTCCCTTAGAAAATGAGCTTAGATTTGCAAATACGAGGCTGAATGGACTTAAATTAGACTAAAACATTGTTTTTTTATATTTTTGGAGCCTGTTGTGGAGGTGAGCGATGCATTCAAAGACGCTTCAAAGGCTAATTGTTTCAATTTGTGTTGGACACGCTGATTAAAGGAAGGTCGATGGTGAAATACTTAAAAAGAAGCAGCTAACACTCATCGTGGTAGAAAGTCTTTGAATCCATTGATTGAAAAATAATTTCAATATGTTGAAAAAGAAAAAGAAGAAGGACTGAACAGGGAATCTAACCTGAGTCACATCAGGACACGAGCACCTAGGGTTGTTGTTCTAGAACACAAACCCTTACATTGATCCATTGAGTGTTTTCCAATGACGTCCAATTGCTTACAGACTCATTTGTCCCTTGGTTCCAATTACAGCCAAAAGTGCTCATTTATTCAGGGACTTTAAACACGTCACCTTTTCTACTTCCTTCAAGGACACGAGAACTATTCTAAAGTGTGGTTTCAGCAGGAGATGAAGCTCACGGGGTCAGAACTTGGATTTAAAAACATTTTAACATACAGTAGCTCCACAATATGAACGTTGGTGAAACGCCAACATCACCTTCAAAGTTATACGTGATGATACTGGACTCACGATAATGACACCGTACGATATTTTTTAAACTTGTGACGTGAATATGAAAGATAATATACACAATAACATAAATATGACTAACATTTCCTATTTAAAGTGTCAAAAGTGATGCTCCAAATTATAACCACAATACCTGGAGCATCATTTCACCATATTTCAGAACTTTTAACATATTATGATAACAAACGTTTACATTAACAGACATGAACTCTTAAGCAGACGAAATAACTAGGTTTGACTTTAACTTGAGGAATACGTACATACTTAGTCTGGATTTAACCAGATCAACTCAATAACAATAATTAAAAAATGAAATAAAAACAAAGCAAAAAGATACAAAATGAGTCCTAAATAAAAAATAGAGAGAAAAGTCCTCAAAACAACAACACAAATACACAAAATTCCTCTACAAACAACAACAAAATGGCACAAAAATCCAAAGACACACAAAACATATGACACACGAATAACATAAAAAACGCTCCAAAAACACACAAATAACATGAAAAACGCTCCAAAAACACACGAATAACATAAAAAACGCTCCAAAAACACACAAAATTACTAACAAAAACAAAAAATGACAAGAAAAATACACAAACCAGTTCCAAAAACAACAATAATATTTAAAGTATAAAAAGTGCCTCTGAAATGAAAACATGATCATCTTTGACACATACAGTATCCCTCTCTGTTCATGAACTTTGCATAACATATAAACATGTTATTTTTCAGCAATATTAGCATGTCTTTGAAACATCTTTGTCTCCTACAGTTGGAAAGCAGAGATGGAAAAGCTTAGGAAGTTATTTTTAAAGTCAAACACTACTGTATGTCTGTATATGAGCTGTTTTAATCTTTGACGGTGTCTTTTAGCTGTGAATTATTCCATTTCTTCATCAACATCAACACAAAGATCAAGGATTCTGCCTCAAAGAAAAACAGACGTTTGACACGACACGATATAAAAACTAGAAACCAGCACAAAAAGTACAAAGCTCAGAGCGATAAAATGTATCTTTACATTAGAGACTCATTAACTCACATTCAGTGATGAAGAAACTCATCCTCCATTAAAATAAAGATAAATACTTTATTATTGTTATCATTATACAGCTTTAGACACAATGTTCAAAATAAAATGAATAAAACACATTATGATGATGTGTGTAAATGGATGGACGTGTCCTGATGGTTTTACTAACATAAGATCATCATTAATATTGTTTATGTGAGTATGAAGGCCTTTTACTGAAAGTAGTGAATTACGTCATCAATGACATCATCTCAACATGGCGGCACACAGGGTAAAGTAGTCCCATAAAACAAATAATGTGTTTTGTTAGACATAGATCTACTATTTCAAAGGTTTTAGGTCATATTTGTAAAAACAGAGGACGACGTCTTTAAGGCTCATTATATTCTGAAAAGATTTGGGCAAAAAATTTACTGAGAGGTAAGATGAAGGGAGGAGGTAGAGAGGTAAACATAGAGATAGAGGAGGTAGAGAGGTAAACATAGAGATAGAGGAGGTAGAGAGGTAAACATAGAGATAGAGGAGGTAGAGAGGTAAACATAGAGATAGAGGAGGTAGAGAGGTAAACATAGAGATAGAGGAGGTAGAGAGGTAAACATAGAGATAGAGGAGGTAGAGAGGTAAACATAGAGATAGAGGAGGTAAAGAGGGAGGTAGAGATGGAGGTAGAGATGGAGGAGGTAGAAAGGTAAACATAGAGATAGAGGAGGTAGAGATAGAGGAGGTAGAGAGGGAGGTAGAGATGGAGGAGGTAGAGATGGAGGAGGTAGAGATGGAGGAAAAGACAAATGAGACAAATGAAGGCAGTAGAGGAGAAGCAGCTGCTGACTGAGAGTAATGAAGTAATGAAGGAGAACCAGTTAACGTTGATCGTTTTGGAGCCAAAGCTCTTCTGTCTCTGCTGATTCATCACTGCATTACAGTACCAGGTGAAGCTAACCAGGCTAAAGGCTAAAAGGGACTTTGCTCTATGGAGGTTCTCAGTGACTCTGTTAGCTCGCTAAGGCTAACGGACCATTAGCGTATTGTGGCTGAGTCACACACTATTGTTTAATATAGTTTTTAAACAATTAGAGCCATTGTTTGTTTTTTTTATCATTTTTCTACATCTCCACCAAACTCACCATATTTTAACACATTTTTATCACTTTTTCTTGCCATATTTTTGCTCCTTTTAATGTATTTTTGCTACATTTCTCTCATTTCTAACACTTCTACATCACATTTTAATGTCTTTTCTGCACATATTTTTTCCACTTTCCAGACATGTTCAGCACTTATAAACCATTTACACCTATATTTACATATATTGACCCATTATTGTCACTTTTAACCTCTTTTCATTATATTTCATGCTTATTTTTTTGCCAATTTAACCACATTCACAATTTTTCATGCCCATTATTTAACAGCTTAAACTAATTGTTCCAATATTAATACTTTCAACCATTTTTACCACTTTTTCTCTCCATTTCCAGCCACTCTAATTTTCAACTCTTAATCATTTCACCACCTTGTTTTAATCAGAAATAAAATTAGTGTGGCCAAAAATGGTTAAAAGTGGCAGAAAAAAGTAGGAACAATTAGTTTAAACTGGTAAATAATGGGAATGACAAATTGTGAATGTGGTTAACTTGGCAAATATAATCATGAAATACGGTGAAAAGTGGGTAAAAGTGACAATAATGGATCAATATATGTGAAATTAGGTGTAAAAGTGGTAGAAATGGTTTATAAGTGATGAACATGTCTGGAAAGTGGAGAAAAAATGTGTAGAAAAGTCATTAAAATGTGATGTAGAAGTGTCAGAAATGGGAGAAATGTAGCAAAAATACATTGAAAGGAGCAAAATTATGGCAAAAAAAATAGGTTAAAAAATGGTGAGTTTGGTGAAGTTGTAGCTTTTTATTAAACAAGCGACTGCATTGAGCAGAAACTGCTGCGTTCTGATGACACAGACTATCTGATGAACTGGTAACGAGCTGTCGAGGTCAGATAAGCAGAGATGTTCCACAGGGTTTTACGCAACGATCTCACTACATTAACTACATTAATAACTCATTGTAGAAATGTTACAGCCAATAACTGATTAAAGAGAATTAGATCTTCACCTGAATTTGACCTTTACAGGGTGGTAAAAATATGTCATATTTGTATTAACAATGTTCACATTTATAAAACAAAAAAAAACAAACAAAAAAACATTTCAGGTTCTTTTTTTTTTTTTGGGTTTCTCAACCTTGGGGTCAGGACCCCATTTGGGGTCACGAGACACTGGGTGGAGTTTCCAGATTCCTTCAAGAAACTAAGATTTTTAACAATTTGAGCCAATTGTTATTTTTACCCTTTTTCTGCAACGACACCAATGTTTCCATAATTTAACCTATTTTCATCACTTTTTCTTGCCATATTTTTGCTCCTTTAATTTTGCTTCATTAGTCCTATTTCTGACTGATGAAAACTAGCATCGTTTGGCTAACTCTGGATCATATACAGCATGTTTGTTTATTAATGTACATTGTCCCTTTTAAATAATCAACAAATGAAAACAAAATAACTGCAAAACACACAATCTGATGACAAAATATAATACAAAATTTTAGAAAAATACACAAAAACTCTGTTGTTTCCTGTGTTAATGCTCAGGTTGGATATTATTCTAAATACTGACGTTGATGTTGATCACGTGACCGTACACACACACACACACACACACACACACGCACACGCACACACCTTCATCCTAATTGGCTTATTAGTTTAGTGGTGAGCCTTGAGGGAGGGTCCTATAAAGATGATGGAGTCAGCACTGATTACCTGCCCCACACCAGTGTGTGTGTGTGTGTGGGGGGGGGGCAGCTGAACCATTAACAGACTGAAACAATTCTCTGTGCTGTCTCCATCATAATGACCAACAGCGTCTCAGCAGAGCCGTTACTACATTAGCGCCGTCATCACTGCACTCTAACACTGTGTAACACTGTGTAACACTGTCTAACACTGTAACACTGTGTAACACTGTCTAACACTGTAACACTGTGTAACACTGTCTAACACTGCCTAACACTGTGTAACACTGTAACACTGTGTAACACTGTGTAACACTGTAACACTGTGTAACACTGTAACACTGTCTAACACTGTCTAACACTGTCTAACACTGTCTAACACTGTCTAACACTGTCTAACACTGTAACACTGTGTAACACTGTGTAACACTGTCTAACACTGTCTAACACTGTCTAACACTGTGTAACACTGTCTAACACTGTCTAACACTGTGTAACACTGTCTAACACTGTCTAACACTGTAACACTGTGTAACACTGTGTAGCACTGTGTAACACTGTGTAACACTGTCTAACACTGTGTAACACTGTCTAACACTGTAACACTGTGTAACACTGTGTAGCACTGTGTAACACTGTAACACTGTGTAACACTGTGTAACACTGTGTAACACTGTAACACTGTGTAACACTGTGTAGCACTGTGTAGCACTGTGTAACACTGTAACACTGTGTAACACTGTCTAACACTGTCTAACACTGTCTAACACTGTGTAACACTGTGTAACACTGTGTAACACTGTAACACTGTCTAACACTGTGTAACACTGTCTAACACTGTGTAACACTGTGTAACACTGTGTAACACTGTCTAACACTGTCTAACACTGTAACAGTGTAACAGTGTAACACTGTGTAACACTGTAACACTGTAACACTGTCTAACACTGTGTAACACTGTCTAACACTGTGTAACACTGTGTAACACTGTCTAACACTGTCTAACACTGTCTAACACTGTAACACTGTAACACTGTGTAACACTGTAACACTGTCTAACACTGTGTAACACTGTGTAACACTGTGTAACACTGTAACACTGTCTAACACTGTGTAACACTGTGTAACACTGTAACACTGTCTAACACTGTGTAACACTGTGTAACACTGTAACACTGTCTAACACTGTGTAACACTGTGTAACACTGTCTAACACTGTCTAACACTGTAACACTGTAACACTGTAACACTGTCTAACACTGTGTAACACTGTGTAACACTGTAACACTGTCTAACACTGTGTAACACTGTAACACTGTGTAACACTGTGTAACACTGTGTAACACTGTGACACATCCAACTGAACAGTCATGTGGAGACAGGACCATCTATAAGGGGGAATAAAGGAGAGAGATTTTTGGGGTCCATCCATAAAGTCAGTAAAATGATGGTCCATTGTTCTATGAATCTGTGATAACCACATTTATTTATTCATCTGAATAATATCCACTGTTATCCACTAACGATTAGATTAGATTAGATTATACAGTGGTTAAAAGAACAAAATTGAGAGTGAGAAGACCATTTGAGGTCTTATACCACCTCCCCAAAGTCAATTTAAACAAGAACAGGCCTGAGCAGGTAGGTCAATATTTTAACTATACATACACTTGTTTTTAGCTGTGATTTAGTCTTTAAAGCACGAGATCATGATTCCAGAGTGAAGGTTCTCTATATTTCAGTGTATTTTGTCTGGATGAAGTTCTACAGAAGGACAGATGGAATTCTCTACAATACCTGGTGGAGTAGACAGAACATCTGAAGAATATGTGAAAAAACTGCTACAAGCTCTGGACATAACATTGGACATATGCACATATTTATACATGAAGAGATAAATGCAATATATATTAACATTATATATATATATATATATAATACCTTATTCAGATATGTTGTCATATTACAGTAAGTTATATGTGGATAAATTAAACTATAATACAGTGTCATCATACATGTTCAACCACTCAGATATTTAATAATTCCTCATTTGCTTCCCTTATTAAACTATCACAATTTGAATGAGATAATAAAAGACGTGTGTCGTCAGCAAACATAAGAGACAGTACATTATTACAGACATTACTTAAATCATTGACATAAATTATAAATAAAAGAGGTCCCAAAATGGAACCGTGTGGTACCCCAAGTTTATCATTATTATAGTCATATTAAAGATGGAAATCCTTCATTTAATCAGAAATAAAATGAGTTCAAAGTGACCAAAAATGGTGGAAAAGGTGGTGAAATGGGATTTTAAAAAACACAAAAATTAGTTAAATGTTGCAAATTCGAGTGGACAAAAATAGACAGAAAAAATTGTAAAAAGGGTTCAAAGTGTCAATATTGGCTTAAAATGGCAGAAATGGGGGTGAAGGGTAATGTAATTTAAAAAGTAGGAACAATTACTTTAAACTGGCAAATAAGGGGCAAATGTGAATGACAAATTGTGAATGTGGTTCTATTGGCAAAAATAAGCCTGAAATCTGGTGAAAGAGGTTAAAAGTGACAATAATGGGTCAACATATGTGACATTAGGTGTAAAAGTGGTAGAAAGGGTTTATAAGTGATGAACATGTCTGGAATGTGGAAAAATGTGCAGAAAAGGCATTAAAATGTGATGTAGAAGTGTCAGAAATGGGAGAAATGTAGCAAAAATATATTAAAATAAGCAAAAATATGGCAAGAAAAAGTGATTAAAATAGGTTGAAATATTGCACGTTTGGTGTATTTGTAGAAAAACGGTAAAAATAAGCAAAAATAGGGTGAAATTGTCCTAACCCCATAGGTTGAGAACCCCTGCTGTACAGTACAGTACAGTAGGAAAGTCCTCCCTCCACTCACACATTCCCAACAGAAGCTTCAGATTTCCTTCCAGGTCTTAACTGTACCACTGTGTCACATGTAAAGCACCAGCGTTGTGCTCGTCGTGGTGCGTTCAGGGGTCTTCACTGATAATGGTGTATCCACAGCTGCTCAGCAGGACGACGGTGGAACTTTTAAAGTGTGTGAATAAAGAATAATGAATAAAGCATAGAGCATAAAGCATAGAGCTGCTCTATGAGTGATTGATGTTTCCAGACTGAAGGAAGGAAAGAAAAGGGCTCACGTTGTTCAGACATCCAGCTCAACATCAGCTATTAAACGGAGTTACAGGAGGAAGACGACTCACAGTCAGGCGCACTTATTGATTCTAGATCGTTTTTTGTGGCAGGGTGTATTTCATGAGTGAAGCTGAATTGATGGGAGGTGTAAACCCTGATGGATCCAGAGGTGAGACACAATAAAGACAGGAACGATAGAAAAGACCCAAAAACACCAAGAGGAGGAAAAACTGTCTCTGAACGCTGGTCTAATGTCCAAAACCAGCTTTTAAAGATCTTATTGTTTCTAACTGTATTATTGATCATTATGACATTACATATTGATGTTAATTACTTTATTTACCCACTAAGGAAGCCCGAGTCCCAAAAAGAGCATAAAAAAGATGACCCGGGTTGGCTTTGAACCCCTGACCCTCTGATGCTTCCTTATCCATGATAAGTGTAAATATTGGTCAGTCTACATTGGTATGGTCTAAGTTTGATGACATTCTAGAAAAAACCCAAATGTGAATCCTGTTACCAACATTATTTTTCAAAAGTTTATTGTGTAACCAGAAATTACTTGAAACATTTACCAAATTAATTGTCCTAATTACTATGACAAAATACAGCATTAAAAATACATTTTATCAACTGCTTTGCACTGTGAAAATGTACAATAGCCACATTTTTGGGGGTGTTTAATGTTTATATCTAATATTTTGACGTTGTTGTTGTTGTGTGTACATTCGTTGAAATAAATGTAAATCAGAAATAAATGTGTGTTATGACACCACAGAAACGTGTCATTGATCACTGAGCCACATGTGAAAGATGAAAAAAATCACTAAGTATATAAAAATACGTCTCAAAATCAAACCAGCACTTCTCTCTGCTCTGAGACGCTGGGGGCGTGTCAGTTAGAGGCACTGGAACCACGCCCACGTGTACTATGTCTATGGGAGAGAGCAGTGTGAAAGTGGCTCCAGCGTTGATACTGCTTCTCCCATTGGCTTTCCAAAAGTGCTCGGATCAGGACAAACGATGTGTCAGCAGAAAAGTCTGCTCCGCCCGAGTGTGAATATGTGCACCTTTCCCAGGTAGAGTCAGAACTGCGCCCACTAGTGGCAAAACACACAATCGCGGTGCGAAAAAAATGCGAATTGCATCCGCTGGAGGCCGTGGAAGTTTGGTGTGCTTCAGCAGCAGGGTGGTGTTAATGCTAATGATGGCTACGTTACGTAACGTGGCTATGATTTCTGACCCGCCCATTAAATCCTGAACACAAATTAGAAACACAGTTTGCGAATCTTAGCTCCATATTTACATTATAAAAGGTTTAATGGCTTTTTACATGTTTTAATGAAAACATTTATGACATATTTAATGGCTGAACATAATTTACTTAGTCTTTAACCTGACCAAACAAATTCTGAAAAAGATCTGTTTGAATTAGGCTGAACATTTACATTATTTCTTGAAAAGATCAAGAGCATAATTTATAACTATAACTGAATTACAACTGTATATATACTTAGTGACTGTAGATAAAACTGAATAATGATTTGTCATAAACAGAAGCATATGCACATGTTACATGACTGTGGGTGTAGAGAGAGACGGTTTCCTTCTCATTCCTGTCATCTTTAACTGCTCTGTTTATTATTCATCTCATCCTAATCCTCTCTATATCACAAGCGTCACCTTAAAACATATGGACCAATAGGAATCCTCCGTTATATCTCTGCACACACCCTGCTGTAAAAGCCTCTGGACCCAGAGGTAAAATCATCATTAAAACAATGAGTAGGTGAAGAAACGTTTGGGGAGGAAACCGAGCGTCTGCTAACTGTTCATAGTGTGATCACACCTTCCGTGTCACCACCTGCTCCATTTCATCACCTATTGATTCACACGCAGCACAAACTTGATGAACAGCTGCTAAATCACTTTCATTTGGAAATGTTTCATCAGGTTTTCTCCTCAAAGAAATGTAAAGTATGTGTAATACTGTAATACTGAGGTATTGTATCATTGGAACGACCTTCATCATCATCATCATCATCATCTCACATAAAGAGAACAGGTTCATAGTGTGGAACATGTTCTCAATGACCAGTGATTTATTTCATTTAAAGAAATCCATCAATGTCTGAGTGGAAAACTGAAAATGACCTTTTCTCTTTTTTGTCTTTTTATTTCAAGGATCCTCTACTGTTTTATAAACGTGTCCTAAAACCTTTAAAATGTCCTTATTAATAGATCTATGTCTAACAAAACACATTATTATGCATCATATTCCTTTTAAAAATAGGACTACGTAACAGTTTTAGAGCCTGTGTTCCTCCATCTTTAAATCATGTGATTGATGATGTCACACCCCACTGCCTGTAAACATCCCATTGTTTTCTATTAATTGTATTCCTATTAATCGTAAGGCAGTTAAAAATCGATTCATAGGTATCACGGTTCACATCGATATTCTGAAAATTGAATCACAGTACTTTTTTTAAACAGCAGAGGGTGCTATATATTTATCCATCGCTTGTTTAAAAGTGTTGGCGGCGGGCGGAAACTGCAACTACTTTCTTTATGGCCGCCTTCTACTCTTAAACATGTTCATAAATGATTCATTACCCCTTTAGCACCGAAAGAATATCTCTAATATTACGTGAATATCTGTAAAAGTCACGTTTTTCTATTAGCTCTGTCTGCTAGCGCATAGCATCACTTCTTCACTGGGTTACCAGCGCCCTCTGCTGGCCCAAACAAATATCTGACATAAATACAATGCAATGAGTGTTTTTTTTTTTTTTAAAGTCTAATTGTTAAGGCACAAAATACATTTTCAGTTGCACTTTTAAAAAGAAAAAGAACTATTATGCAGTTTTGCATTGTTTACTATAGAACAAGAATTTAAATTAATAGGCTTCTTCTTCATTTGTAATATTCCTTTATTTATTTTATTGAAGATTTATTTTTAGTTAAATTGCATTGTTTTGAATAGTTTATCAAGGGATTCTTTTGACAATGAAAAATAAAAGGAAAATAATACAGTATTTTCCCCAAAAAAATAAAGGAATATTTTCAGTCATTTTTCTACAGGCCCATTTTGTAAAATAAATCGTGAGAGAATCGTATCGTGAACCCAGTATCGTGAATCAAATCGTATCGGGAGTTGAGTGAATCGTTACATCGCTAGTAAAGCAGTTTAAACATGGAAAAATTATGAAATGAAAATAAAACGAAATTGTGCCAGAACATCAGAGTTGGGGGCAATAATAATTGGTAACTAACTACAATTATGACGTAATTATAATTGTAAAAATATGTTGCTTTTGTAATCATGAATTAATTGTAATTGAGTTCAGATAATTGACTATGTAATTATAATTGAAAAAAAAAATCTTTTTATTTAATTAAATGCAAACTAACACATACATAGTTAACAGTTATTAATAAATACAGGGCTATACTGACAGAAAAAAGGCTCAGACTCCCACACCAAAAGCTTTAAAACCAATATATTCATTGATTAGGAAGCATAACAAGGTCATCAATAGATGAGAAACTAATTAGATGATAGATAATATTTATTAGTGTATTTTACAGCTGACAAACTGACCCGTTAGCATTAGAGATGCTAACAAAAAGTTAATATAAGAGGTTAGTAACACTCCCAAAAAAAGACAAAATAACTGCAATAATACACACATTTTCAATAAAAATGACAAAATAAAATAATAAAAATGCACAAAAACACAACATAAAAAAATCAGCTAAGACTAAAAAAACTGACAAAATGACTGCAAGACACAAAATTACAAAACAAATGCATAAAATGACCATATAAACACACAACATGACAAAAAACCAAAGAAACTCCAAAAACAAAACGGACATAAAACACTAAAAAATACTCTAAAACAGACATTTTATGGATATAATGTAGATAGTATTGAAGACATGGGTCAAACTGATCCGTTAGCAGTAGAGATGCTAACAGAAAGCTAACACAAGAGAAAGGTTATGTTTTATTCATTATTAAAGGCTCAGTATTGTGATTAATTGTAATTGAGAATGTAAATTAAATTTACTTTAAGAGACAAAAATAATTGGAATTTTATTTGTAAATGGAAAAAAAAATGTCTGTCAACATAATCGCAATTCAGCTGTAATTGAACATGGATAATTGAAGGAAATTGAATTGTGATTTTAAAATGGAATTGACCTCAACTTTACACAACATATAATCTAAAAATTCTGAAATTAAACGTCACGACCGTCACGTGTAGCACTGCCATGTTGGACTAACGATTATACATTTATTCTATGCAACGTCAACACACACACACACACACACAGTGAAATATATTAAAAGTGATTAGCTTTGGGTTCAGCCGTCTCACCACTTTTCTTCTCGTGTTTCTCTACCGTTCTCTCTGTACTTGCTCTTTGTGACCAAATCAATACGACACACGCACGCGCACACGCACGCGCACACGCACACGCACACGCACACGCACACGCACACGCACACGCACACGCACACGCACACGCACACGCACACACGCACACACGCACACACGCACACACGCACACACGCACACACGCACACACGCACACACACACACACACACACACACACACACACACACACACACACACACACACACACACACACACACACACACACACAATGCTAAGTGGTGTCTGACTAAAGACTGAGACACAGTTCCACTTCACACTGGAGCAGCGGCTGTAACCAAATCTGCATTCTACACGACTGGAGCTGGAGCTGCTGCTATGTACCTCCTCCTCCTCCTCCTCCTCCTCCTCCTGTGATGATGATCCAACGTGTGTGTGCAGCGCTCATTAAAGAGTTAGCATTGCTAAAATGCTAATGACCACAAAATCACAAATGCACAAAGGCAGTGAAATGCTAAAGGTCTGCCAACGCAGCCACAGCTCAGAAATATTCAAATATCTCATGACGTCAAAGACTGGGACTCGTTCCAAAGGTTGATTATCGGCCAGAAAACGGTCGTTTTAAAGAGTCCTCTACATCAGGGGTTCTCAACCTTTTTAAAACCCACAGAAATTGGTTAATGGTTGCAAATGAGAGTGGGCAAAAACAGACAGAATAAGTGGTAAAAAGGGTTGTGTCAATATTACATTAGAAGTCTTGCTCTGGATGCAAGTTACAGTATTTTATGCTACCAAAAACCTACATTTTGCCACAAAAATCATGTTTCTGCATCTAACGGAACCAAAGTTATGGTAAGATTGAAATTCGCAATACGGATGGATCTTGTTCTGACCACAGAGAGCTTTTTAGGGCCCATCCAAAAAGTCAGCAAAATGTCAATATTGGAACAATTAGTTTACATTGGCAAATAATGGGCATGACAAATAGTGAATGTGGTTAAATTGGTAAAAAAATAATTATGAAATATGGTGAAAAGAGGTTAAAAGTGACAATAATGGGTCAACAGGTGTAAAAGTGGTAGAAAGGGTTTATAAGTGCTGAACATGTCTGGAAAGTGGGAAAATACATTAAAAAGAGCAAAAAATATGGCAAGAAGAAGTGATAAAAATAGGTTAAAATATGGTGAGTTTGGTGTAGTTGCAGAAAAATTGTAAAAATAAGCAAAAATTGGCTCAAATTGTTAAAAATCTTAGTTTCTTGAAGGTATCTGGCGACCCCCTCCCAGCGTCTCGGGACACAAATGATAACCCCTGCTCTACATTCATATGTTTTCAAAGTTCTTTTAAAGACATTGCAGACTAAAATAACTATTTAGTTTAAGAACTTAAAGGTATTGCATCTATGTTGGTGCACTGCATTGTGGGTGATCAGTTCCTGGCCAGCTCTCACACATTCAGGGACAAATAGATTAAATTTGCACAAAAAATGTATCAGAATGTCACAGATTTAACGAAAAAGTTCAATAAAAAAAGAGAAAAAAGACATTTGTGTTTAAATGTGAAAATGTGGTGATATGTGTTCATTGATATTAATAAACCTGTTGTTTACAACAGTTTTACTGTAAAAACACTAAACAAGGAAATATTATCCTGGATCATGACTATACAGCTAAACTCAGCCTGTGGCTGAGTTATATATATATATATATATACAGTATATACCTCTCACTTCTATTTGTTGTGTATTTTGTTCCAGGATTTCAACATTAAAAATGCTCTGAAACATAGAAATGTGAACGTAAATCTGGTCTTTTCTGCAGTGATTTCTTTCTGACTCGTCTGTGTTTTTTGTGCAGTGTCTCTTTAATGTTATTATAGGATTATTATCTACACGGTTTCAGCTGTAGAGACTGAGCTGCTGGGAAACGCTTTGTTTTCCACAGTCAAACCATGTAAAAATGTTTCTAGCCATGTTCTGTTGTGGTTATTAAACCAACTGGAAGACCTCATTAACTATCAAACAGTGCAAATAATGTTAAAGGCAAAAAAAAAAAAAAATCTGGCATTTTACAGGCAGCAAATATTCAAAACATGTTTATATAAAACAAAAGTTTTTGTATTACTGTTTGTGGGGGTTTGATCGTGTGGTTGGGGGTTCGGTCCCAGTCTATAACTGTCTATGTGTCGAAGTGTCCTTGGGCAAGACAAGTTGCTTTCACACAAACATGTCATGTACATCCAAGGTGTGCATTAGCTTATAAACACATGGTAAAAATATCAGCATTTATAATGGCGTGTTCACAGAGAAGCACAGCCGCTGCCAGTGCCCCCCAATAACTCTCTCTCTAAACGGCTCTGTGTGTGTGTGTGTGTGTGTGTGTCTCTCAGACGCCCCTCCCTCGCTCTCATGTTCCATCAATATTAAATGAAAATAAACATTTTGAAACAAGATCACCAAGAAAGTCCAAAATAATGGATGCACCCCCTCAGGCCATGTGCCAGCAGCTAAAAAAGTTTCAGGTCAATCAGACGCTGCGTCACGAGGATAAGCGTGTACACACACACGTATAAGGGGGTGGATCACTATGGGGGGGGGGGGGGGGGGGGGGGGGGGGGGGGGGGGATCCAGGGTAGACGTACCCTGCACGTCTACACGTCTGATCTACATTTCCCATAGACTTAGAATAGGTAGACGGGCACAATGCACAAGTCACGTCTGCATGTGTGTTTACAGATGTGTTAATGTGTTAACACGTGTGCAGACGCTTTAATGCACAAACACATTAAAGCGTACACACACCTACATCACACCTGGATGTGCACCTAACAAACATAAATATATCAGTCACACAGAGACACAGGTGTGGTGTGAGTGAAGCTATAGTGATCAGGTGACTTTCACTATGTAGCACCGTCTACGTGACATGGAAACACTTAGAAATAAATATTAGACGCTTACGTGTGCAGACGTATACACATGTGCAGGTATGTAAGTGTGTGTGTGAGTGTGAGTGTATAACAGACCACCATTTAGTCTGGTTACAGTCTGTGTCACTACACCTGTCCATAGAGTGGTAGTGACTGTAGTGTTACGCTCTGAGTCAGATCATTGCTGTGATTGGACAGGATACAACACTCAACACACACACACACACACACACACACTTACTGACGTACACACGTATACACGCCTGCACACCTAATATTGTTTTCTAAGTGTTTACATGTTATGGTTACACAAGTACGCAAAAACCTTCCTTGTATTTATAGATAGATGGTATTTTGGTATATGTTGACTGTGAATTTGTGTTTTTAAATAATTTCTCAGACTGTAAAGTGAAATTAAGATTTTATGTTGTTAATTATTATAATGAGAAGCTAGTTAAGTAACAAAACAAGGATTTATGGACAGGGGGCGGGATTAAAAAAGTATTTGGAAATGTAACTGTATTGTGAAATTGTGTTGATAATCTTTTTGTTTTCTTTGTTTCTTATGATATTATATATTATTTTGAACATCTCTGATTGTTTTTCTCTGTTGTTCATTGTACACAGATGAATGAAAAATGTATTATTCTGTTTACATGTTCAAAATAAATAAATACTAATCTAATCTCACTGTGGAAATGCAAACTTTATTTTAAATGAGATTATTTATCCGACTTGTTTTCAAAAGAAAACTTAAATCTCACTTTGATTATTTCCAGAACATAAAAACCACATGGATGTTTAATGTAACCAATAAACGAACCCGTGACCTTTGACGGCGTGACTTCGTACCCAGGGGGGAACGATATAATCAACAAAGTCAGGCTTCAGTAAACCTGAACTCTCTGGATTAGCAGTTACACAAACATCCACACACACAGGCACCAACAGGTGCCTCTGATAATTAGCCATTACTAATAGATTAATAACTAATTCATTATCAACAGCTGCCACCAGCTACACCACTGATCCAATTCATTCCGCTGTGCCTGTTCTCCCTCTGGTCCCGACTCTCCCTCTGACACACGTCATGTGTTATTGATGGAAGTCATCAGGCTGACCCACAATCATTACCATTCAACATCACTCCTCATACTTTCATTAAATAATTTAAAACTTCCAATAAAAATCATCACATTTACAGGAATATTTCTATTTAAGTCCAACTGTTTGTATTAGTGTCTCTCTTACTGATTACTTTTATTCTTTTAAAGTGTTCCATCATCTACAAACCAATACCGTCAAAGTAAACAAAGGCAGATAAATAATAAATTATATCTCAATAGTGAAATGTGTTAAAAAAACACACACACAAAAAAGATGTTTAGCAATAAAAACCACATACGTCAGAGAAACATCTACACAGCATATTAATACAGAAACAGCTTCTAATAAAAACACATATGCATTTATAAGTCCTCTTACATTACATTTCATTATTTTATGCCCTATGTTACTTTACTGTATGCCACCATGATTACAATCCACATGTAATATGTATTAAAAAAAAACTAAAATCTGTCAAATAACCTTCATATCCACAGAGAGAGAACATGCAAACTGACAGACAAACAGTGGCCTGAACCTGCTGCTTGGGAACCCTTTAGAATGTTCTATACTTCTGCAGAAATTTAACCTAAAACAGATTTAACTTATTTCATTTATTGAGGAAATTGATCTAATATTGTATATCTGTGAGTAACAAACCTCCAGGGCAGGGGTGCCCAACGCGCCGATAGCAGAGGTATTTTGTGTCGATTGATCTGATATCGTTCTTACGTGTCGGCCTTTGCGTGTTAGAATGACCAGCTGGATTTGATTGTTGGGTCCCCGTCATGTTTTTGTCCTTTTTTGTATTGTAAGTACATATTGTGTAAATGTGAGTGGACAGACTACATTTATACTGTATATTTAAATGATGTCCAGAAGCGTAGGTGGCAGGCGAAATGGCCTACTATTCTCTTTGTTCTCGCCTTCTACTCTTAAACATGTTCATAAATGATTCCTTACCCCTTTAGCACCCAAAGAATATCTGTAATATTACATGAATATCTGTAAAAGTCAGGTTTTTCTATTAGCTCTGTCTGCTAGCATAGCATCTCTTCTTCAATGCGCAGAATAGCTGCATCCCAACTGAACACTAGGTTACCAGCGCCCTCTGCTGATCCAAACTAATATCTGGCGGCTGTAACTGAAGGAAAATAGTCATTCTCTCAAAACATTTCTTTAATAATATAATAAATCTTAACATTCACAACATTACTGAATTCTACTAAATGATATAAACATCTTTAAGAAAAATTCAACAAAGAAAAGAGTCGCTGGTAAGAATATTTCACAGACCAAATTTGAAAAAAGTAGATGTATTATTGTATTTTTTTTTAAAACATTAATGATCAATATCATCATGAATTAAAAGTCATGCGTCCAGAGTACTGCGTTACAAAAATCACAAATGTAAGGGTGTATGTAAGATATATTATGAATATGAATGTGCTTGTGTTAGATATATTAGGAATATTAATGTACATTGATACAACTAAATATATTACCAAAACCAACTACAAAAAAGCAAAAAACACTAAAAATATGTTAATCATACAGATATGTTCCAGTACCAGACAGTATTCTACAGACGACTACTAACTGGGGGTTTCCACTGATACGTCTCCACGGCACCAATCCAGTTTTACCACAGTGCACTCCAGTTGGACGAGTTCTCACAATAATTATATAATCGTGCGAGAATGCAGTTAAATGTATGTGTTATAAACGAGATAATAGAAAAACAAGTAAACAACATTTAATGTCAAATATATTCACACTTAGTTTAAATTAACAGGATGTTAACTTTTCTGCTCTCGTTTTTAATAATCAATACGGTTTCAATAAAAATACATATTAGGTTTACCTGACTCTTCTACATGGTTTCATACATCAAAATTAAACAATATTAATATCAACAATGCTGTTTCTTGCAGAGCTAACGAGCTAATGCTAACGGGTTAACGCTAACAAGCTAAAGCTACTTTATCATTAAAAGAGCTTTTAAAACACATCCATATAAAGTCTGCTGCGCTTAAAGTCAATGAATTATTTCATTGTAACAATCAATTCATTACCTTTTCAAACCATTTTAGATCGATTAAGGTCATCAGAAAGGACAACTAGCCGAGCACAGATCTATGTAGTTGGATCGTAGGAATAGAAATCTATAATTTGATCTAATGAATTAATTGTTATAGCCTTTATCTTCTGACTGCATCATGTATTCTGTGTATTTTTCATGTTTATGGAATTGTTAAATGAACATGATTCCTTTGAGCAGATGTGGATTATTACGTGTTTTTCAGACATTTACCATAAATAATACTTTTCAGTTTACAATCGTACACTTAACGTAACTTTCAAATGTATCATCAGAAAACTGTCCTTTCTTTAATACATCAGTGTTTACTGCAGCGTTAGTGAAATCAGCTTAATAAACAGAGTGGAGCGAAGGGGGCGTGGCCTGTACGCATTCCATTTATTAAAGGTGAATTCTTGGAGCGTGTCCTCAGAGACACTTTTTGTTGATACAAATAGGTGAACGTGTCGAGCAAAGCTAGCAGCAAAGTGTGTGTTGGTCTCTTTACCCATGATGCTCTCTGCCTCTGCCTCTCTCTAAGCACAGCTCAGACGCGCTTCTCGCCAGTTGCATAATAAATAGTTGCCGGTTTGATTCACACGGGATCACAAACCCCCACATTAGCATTCATCTCACACACACACACACCAGTGACATCAGCACACACACACATTCTCAGGCTTAGAAGGAGTCAGTCAGCATCTGAGGAAACATTGTGACTGTCAAAAACAGAGAAAAACCTAAAGCTTTATCTTCCACAAAAGCTTCTGCCACGTCTGATTACTAATACTTTACATTCTAATGTCAGAAGAGGAAGAAAACAACGTATTATTTTACATTTAAATCACTTCAGGTGTCGAACAGGAGACAAACTGTCTTTGCCATAAATAATCCTATGCTATAAATAATATTTTTAAATCAAGCTGCTTCCAGTAGAATGATTTCTAAATAAACTTGTAGACGTCCTTTAGCAGAGCAGATGAACCATGTCACATCAACACACGGACCACCTGGTGAATCTCACACTCCAGCTCAGCACCAGAACCAACAGCTGGTGGAAACATCTCACACCGAGTCGACCCCCACGTGTCACATGGTGTCTGATAAACTGAACCAATCCAGGCCAAATGTAGCGTACAGTCGACTAGACCAGTGGTTCTCAACCTGTTCAGGCTGTGACCCTCCAAAATAAAGGTCCCAGAGAGCAGGGACCCCCACTGTAGCTGAAGGTGGTTGAACACAGACATGAACATTGAAGAACAGTCATGTGGAGACAGGACCATCTATAAGGGGGAATAAAGGAGAGATTTTTGGGGTCCATCCATAAAGTCAGTAAAATGATGGTCCATTGTTCTATGAATCTGTGATAACCACATTTATTTATTCATCTGAATAATATCCACTGTTATCCAGGAACGTTTATTATTATTATTATAGTCATCTTAAAGATGGAAATCATGGTTTTAATCAGAAATAAAATGGTTCAAAGTGACCAAAAATGGTGGAATTTTTTTTTTTTAATTTCCTTTGAAACGTTACATCACAGGACTATGTTCCCATCATTTTGGAAATGACTGGAAATGGGGGGGCCACAGGCCCCATTTAAAAAAAGGACTCAGAGCATCTCATTATATATATTAGTATTCGTATTAAACTGCATTCGATCAATCAAGAAGGAACAGAGGAGTAGTCAATTGAAAAATGGGGCCCCCTGGAGCCTCCGTGACATATACGGGCCCCATGAGCCCCATTCATATATTGGTACAGTATGTGTCAATAATTCAGTACCACCAACCATTGTAATATTTGACTTGCAAATAAATGAGAAATCAACTTTCGGTTTTTATTGTTTTGGGGTTCCCCTGTGCCCCAAATTAAAAATCGGGCTCTGAGCGTCGATGCGTACACATCCATAGATTATAGCTACGAAATTTTTGATTTGTTCACTAATAACAGAGTAGTAATTTTACCTAGTGTACACAACAACTAGAAGAAGAACAAAGTGAGGGGTGTTAGGAGTCCGGTAGCCCTGCAATAAAAAGGTAAATATCTGGGGACAGAAACTGAAATCTGTCTGTTTTTCACCAGACAAAGCATCATTATTTAAAGAAAGGAACAATAAAACGAGTCTACACACACAGAGGAAACTGAGGAGCTTTAATAGTAGACATTCATTTCTGAACGTAGAATAAAGCAGATCTGTTCATGACACATTGTGTGTAAAAGCACTCAGATGTAATTATTTCCTTGACACTGTCTTTTCTCTATCCAAGATGATGGATGTGGGATGGAAGAGGAGGAAGAGGAAGAGGAAGAGGAAGAGGAAGAGGAGGAGACAGGGTTAGCTACTGAGAGTAATGAGGTCAGACTAGAGAGTGTTGGGAGGGGCTTGCATTACAATTGCACTTTGACCTAATTGCTAATGATCGCTAACCAGCTCCTTTAATTTAAATCACATTCATCGTCTTTGTCTAATTTGGATCAGGTCCCTTTGTCCTGTTTTAAACTACCTAATCACATCCTTCTCTAATAATTCATCTATATATATATATATATATATATATATATATATACGTATCTATCTTGTACTTCAGAATATTGAGAAGATGATTGATGTCGTCATTAATATTATTATTGCTGGTTTTGGTCGTTTCTCCACAGTTTTATATTTTCAAACATTAACCTGAAGCTTTAATGATAGAAACGATTTCAAAGGAAGGAAAGGGTCAGATTTAACGTTAACGCCATAAAACACCATCTCACAGTGATTAGTTTTACTTTTCGTGCGCAACTACGACGATTTCAATCAGAAGTTTTTTTTTATCCAAATGCATCTTATGACAAGTTTTTATTCAGGGTTAGGAAAACAGTGGTTCCCAAATGTATTTATTTATCTTAATATAATATCCACTGTTATACAGAAAGTTTACTATTATTTGGGCCATAAATGGTAAATAGACATGATTTATATAGAGCTTTATCACCACTGAAACAGTCTCAAAGCTCTTTACATATCAGCTCATTCACCCAATCACTCTCACATTCACACACCAGTGGGACAGGACTGCCATGCAAGGCACTAGTCGACCACTGGGAGCAACTTAGGGTTCAGTGTCTTGCCCAAGGACACTTCGACACATAGTCAGGTACTGGGATCAAACCCCCAACCTCTCGATCAGAAGACGACCCACTACCACCTGAGCCACGGTCGCCCAGTATATAATCATCTTAAAAATGAAAATCCTTGTTTTAATTAGAAATAAAATCAGTTAAAAGGCAAGGCAAATGTATTTGTAAAACACATTTCATACATATGGCAACTCATTGTGCTTTACATGATCAAAAAGTGCAACAAAAAACATTGAACAGCTTCAAAATCAATAAGAACATTAAAATCATCAATAAAAACATTTAAAATCAATATGACCAAAAATATCCCCCTCAGTCATATGCAGAACAGAAAATAAGTGCCTTTAAAATTGAAATTGGTTAAAGTTGCAAATTAGAGTAGATAAAAAGTAGTAAAAAGGTTTTAAAGTGTCAATATCATGTTTAAAAATGGCAGAAATACTTAAAAAAGTAGAAACAATTAGTTTAAACTGACAAATAATGGGCAAATCATAAATAATAATAATCATGAAATAAGCATGAAGCACTGTGGGTTTAAAAGTGCTGAATATGTCTGGAAAGTAGAAAAAATGTGCAGAAAAGACATTGAAATGTGATGTAGAAGTGTCAGAAATGGGAGAAATGTAGCAAATATACATTAAAAGGAGCAAAAATATGGAAAGAAAAAGTGATCAAAAATAAACAAAATTGGGCTCAAGTTGTAAAATAATATATATATATATATATGCTGACCCAAAGGTTGAGAACCCCTGCTCTAAAGAACCCAGATTTTGTCCCAAGTTTGGCACTTAAGTGTTAAAAAGTATCCGGACATAAATTTTCCCCAAATGAGCTCCTAATGAAAATGTTGCCTAAATATTGATGAAATTCAAACCCTGAATAACTTGTTACTGTTTTTAATGTTTCATCCTTGTGATTGATCTAATAAAGCAATGAAAGCTATGACGGTCAAAGCTTTTAAAAGCTATAAAGTCTGACACTCGTCCTTTCAAGTGAAAATGAAAAGCTTTTAGAACATAATAAAGACAAACTGTGTGAAGGTTAAAGTCACCTGAATGTTTCTTTCTGATGAACTCGCACATGTTGCCAGTGTTGGAGAGACTCAGCTAACGTTCCTGAAAGGTAAATATTTGATGAGGAAACCCAGGGTTACCTCCTGGCTCTGGTGCTGCTACTGTTAGCAGTAAACATTTTTACTTCTCCAATCAGTCGCTGACATTTAGCTCCTGGTTTGAGTTGCAGAAGAGAGAGAAAAGCTTTTCATCAGCAGCAGTCACACAGCTCAGACCAGCAGAAAGTGTCCGACTCCTTTTATTTCTAGTCCCAGGAAGTGTTTCAACCCAGCAGTCACAGATCACATGTGTGTGTGACCTCACCAGGATGGACTGGGACTAAAACGCCCCACTGACATGTTATTAGGTCAGTGATTCTCAACATGTGGCTCTTTATGTTTTCATTTTATTTATTATTCCCACAGAAAACCTTAAAAGTGAAAAACGTTTAAACCCCTTTTTACCTTTTTCCATTTTGCAACTTCTTTTGTTTCATTTTTTGCCCCTTTTGACACTTTTAAGACTTAAGCTTTGTTTGCCAATAAATATCTTTTTTCTCCTTTTTTTTTGATAATTTTTTTGATTATTTTTTTTGTCCATTTTTGCCAGTTCTTTTTGATACTTTTATCCAATTTTTGCCCTTTCTTTAATTTTTTTGACCACTTTTCATCCCAATAAACTACTTTAGTCCAACAAATACCACTTGTTTCCTTTTTTCCTACATTTTGTTCCATCTTTTTACCCTTTTTGTTTCCCACATTTTGCCCATTAAAGCTCCCCTTTGCCGTTACGTACCACCTGGTTCATCTTTATTTGCCCATTTTTTTTGGCCACTCTTGACCGATTTTGGTCCATTTCAACCACTTTACACCCTTTTCTTGGCACGTTTTAGCCACTTTTGGACCATGTTTGGTCGCCTGTTACCATGTCAGCATCCACTCGCTCGTCAAAAACAAAAAAAAACAACATAGCAGACCAGACCGGCCCACTTCGGTCGATGGCCCACCGGGTTGATGTCCATTATAATGGCCAGTCCACCCTGGACCTCACTCAGACATTCACAAATCTAAAATACACGTGTGAAACACGATTGCATCCACAAACACTACAGAACCGTCAAAATGAAACAATGACGTGTTTGCTTCAAGTTGCAGAAATGTTTAAAACGAGGGACCCTGAATGCATCTCGGGGGACACTCATTTTAAAAGACCGTAACTGCTAATATTTGTTCTATCTGAGAAATTCCACCAGTTTCTGAAAGCTAAAGAGTTCTTTACAGGTTCATGTCATTACAGTCATTTAATCCCTTTTTTTCTTATTTTTTGTCCATTTTTGCCAGTTCTTTTTGATACTTTTATCCAATTTTTGACCTTTTTTTAACCATTTTTTTTTTTAACATCCAAAAAAACTACCTTTACCTAATAAATAAATACATTTGGCCTCTTTTTGTTCCACATTATGCCTTATTTTACTATTGTTGGTCACTGTACCGGCTAACTTCAGTCCACCCCTGGTCCAAAATCAAATAAAGGATTTCACAGCCACACGTGCAACGTTAGACATTCACAAACCTTAAAACACACGTGTGAAGCTCGATTGTATCCACAAACATCACTAAACAAAACAAAACGATGACGCGTTCATTCCAAGTTGCAGAAATGTTTAAAGATTCTGTTCAACGTTAAATAAAGGAGAACACAGAGGAGAAAAGGTGGCTCCTCGTGTGTGTGTGGAGGGGGGGGGGACCCTGGAACGTAATCACTGAAAGGTAATCCAGCTATGACCAATGGCATTATACGCTCACAGACAGGATCCAGAGGCCTCGTGGTGGAATCATTACAAACCTGTGAATACGCTGCAGAACTCTTTGGAATAACAGGAAACTTTATCAAGATTCATTTTAAAAACAATCAAAAGAGATATTTTATATTTATAACTCCACGATAATACACAGTAATACTATTCTTGTAAAGTTTCACTGAAAGCTGCAACAATCTTTGCAAAATCGCAAAAACATGTAACAACTTTGTACAATTTAAGAATTGTGTAATATTTTTAAAAATCCACTCAATTTTTCTTTCAAAACAAAACAAAAACATTGTAAACATCAAATCTGCAGCAGTTTTAACAAACGCCTTAACAAACTCTGAAAATAAATATCTAAGATAGACTTTGACGTAAATGTCACCTGTATTTATCTTTGTTACTTTCTGATGCTTTAACACGTCTTCTACGATTCTCAAATCAAACTATAATAGGTCATAGTTGACAAACAAATGCATAAAAAAAGCTAATTTACTGAAACCATGAACTACCTGAGTTAGTGTTTGGAACAATATTACATCTAGTTTGTTAAAGTCCTTTAACGGCAGTGAAATTATTACAATTAAAGCCAAATCAAGTTTTCTTTACCGTGGCAGGAAAATCAGGAGCTGCAATGGTTCCTGTTTAAACGTTTTGTACTCCTCAGTCAAAGTAACTTGTACTTGTACTTGTACTTATACTTCAGTAGTTTTTGATTCAAAACGTCAAAACTTTTACTTAAGTACAAAAAATATAAGACATAACTTTTTATTGTTATCAAATACAAAAACAAATCAAAACAACAACTGTATTCAGGGCCGGCCTTCCCGACAGGCAACACAGGCGGTCTGCTAGGGTGCCATCTGCAAAATAGTCTATTTTTTTTTTTTTTTTTTTTTTTTTTATTAATAATTTTAAAAAAATATATTATACATAAAACACACCCTTTACAATCACTGTACGTGTTTTCTCTTAGTTGAATATTAATAACAAAAATGTGTAACAATACCTGCTGATCTTATGCCCATATTTATATTTATTTCATTTTAATTATTGTTATTTTCTATATTATGTTATCGTGTTGTTTGTGTTCTTTGGTTTTAAGATGTGTATTAATGACTCGTAAAACGAAGCAGGAAAGTAAAAATGTCCTTATACTGAATTGTTTATATTTTATTTGAACTTTTGATTACACCGCTTTACATTGCTTTTATATTTTGCACCATTGTTGTTATTGTTCCCTGGAGACATCTGCACTGTACCTGTAGGTGTTACATTGTGTTATAGTGCAATCAAAGTCCACTCTAGCCTAGGGCGCTGAATGACACCGTGGCTGTTTTATCATCACAATAAACATATTTCTGTTGTAACATTTGAGCATCACAGGGTGAATTTAACGGACTTGGTTTCGCTAAGCAGAGTTTTTATTGCCACGGTAATTAAATTTGATCTGAATCACTTTTTGTTTCAAAAACCAAGAACATGGGCCTTAAAGTTCAAAAAACGCTGCATTTAGACGGGATTTTCCTCAATCTGGTTTGTTTTAGTAATAATTAGCATGTTAGCATATTAAAATGATAATAGGAATGGGAGAAGAATCCATGTAGTTATTATTGTTTCTTTAAAAACAGGTGATCATTATAAACTAAACCTGTCTTTACTTCAATGATTATTTTCAGATTAATATTGTGATGAAATGTTGATTAGACAGGTACAAAAAGAAACTATATTTTAAAAGATATTTAATCTATCTCTGTTAAAAATTCAAGGATTTTTATTTGAACATTATGTACATGAACATGTGCAGGATGAAAGTTCCCCGTTAAGCCCTTAAAGAATAAATAGCAAAAATAATAAAAACAGGAAAAAACAGCAGTAATATAAATAGAATATGTACATTATACAAAAATACGACAATGATGCGTATCTTTCGAAGGCCTTTGCGTAGAATGTCTATAGACACATCACGCAGTGAATAATCAGTCATTATTACACACTTTGGAGTGAGACCTGGTTGTTTATATCATTGCTAATATTATATACACATAAATACACGTTGAGCTTTTATTATAACCTTTCGGTGAACATTCCCTGGATATTTTTTGTCAGTAGTTTATTTATTGCCTTATTTATATTAATATTTGAGCTGTTTTATCCATAAAAACTCAACATGCATGACTTTATAACGTGTATTTAACCACTGGAGTTTTAAAGTTGGGTTTAAACAATGACGATCAGAGGAAGTGAGTGAATCTGTGCTTGAATCCCAGCGTAGAGCTGGGATTCAAACCCACCACAGTGTGTGTGTGCTGCTCAACCACTGACAGGAACACAGTGGGCTGTCCCACGCCCCACTGAGGATGGATCGCAGGTCCGTGAAGCGTTCCCTCTCTGATATCTGTTCTCAGAGGAGATGCACACGTGCACTAAACGTGCACTAAAGCACAGGATGCTAACGGGAAATAAAGCCTCTTTTATCTGCTGTCAGACACTGAACCTCTCTATCCACCTGTGCTGTGGAGTCTGTGAATTATTCCTAATGTTTGTTTAACATGAGCTTGAATGATGGAGGTCTCTCCACTCCGTTACCACACGAAGGAAACACATTTATTTATTTATTGATCTGAATATTATCTACAGTTATCCAGGATTACTTACTATTGTTTGATCCATATAGTCATTTTAAAAATGGAAATCCTTGTTTTAATAAGAAATAAAATGGGTCAAAAGTCACCAGAAAAAGTGGTGAAATAGGATTATTAAAAAAAACACAGAAATTGGTTAAAATTCGCAAATTAGAGTGGACGAAAACAGACAGAAAAAGTGGTAAACAGGCTTTAAAGTGTCAAATATTGGAACAATTAGTTTAAACTGGCAAATAATGGGCATGACATCATAAGTGTGTTTAAATTGTCAAAAATAATCATGAAATATGATGAAAAGAGGTTAAAAGTGACAATAATGGGTCAATAACAGTTAAAGAGGAACTGTTCTTGAACTGGAGGAATGCTAACAACGTCTGGCAGGGAACAAGGCCAACACGAACAACGATAGAGAGGAGGAGGACAACACAGATGAGAATACACAAAAAAGGACTGTTCAACAACTCAAGAATGTTTGACCAGAGAGACTAAATTTGCGATGGTAAAACAGGGGACGGGACCCGGATAAGCAAACTGCTTCTCTCGTCTCCTTTTTCGGCATGTACAAAAAAGAAAAAAAAAAAATGAAAAAAAAAAAAAAAAGTGAATGTAACCATGTCGGAAATAAACTGAATAAATAAAATAAATATTATATTTATAAGTGCTTAAAAAATGAGCAGAAAAGACATTAAATGTGATGTAGAAGTGTCAGAAATGGGTGTATTGTAGCAAAAATACATTAAAAGGAGCAAAAATATGGCAAGAAAAATATGAAAATACGTTAAAATATGGTAAGTTTGGTGTAGTTGCAAAATTAAATTTAATCAATAGAGAACAGCACGTGTCACTGAATGGTTATTCTTCCATAAATTCCAGAATTTTGCATGGGGTGCCTCAGGGATCAATCTTGGGCCCCTTATTGTTTCTAATATATATATATATATATATATATATATAAATAACTGATGAACATATGTGACATTAGGTGGAAAAGTGGTGGAAATGGTTTATAAGTGGTGAAAATGTCTGGAAAGTGGAAAAAATGTGCAAAAAAGACATTAAAATGTGATGTAGAAGTGTCAGAAATAAGAGTAATGTAGCAAAAATACATTAAAAGGAGAAAAAATATGGCAAGAAAAAGTGATGAAAATAGGTTCAAAAATGTCAAAAATGACAACCCGTATCTGGTTTGTTCTTTTTACTAAAAACGAAAGTAATAATGCAGGAAAACAGAAGACTGACATTGACCTTAAATATGACCTTGAGCAAAGGTTAAGGTTAAACAAAAATTGTCACAAAATTGGTAACAAAATGACATTTTTTTGATGTGAATTGAACCAATACTAAAAACTAGGTGAACTAGAAATCTAGGATGTTTCTGCTTTATTAATGAAGATATTTCAGTCAGTCACATTTTTTCTGAAAACAATACATTAAAAAGTATCAAGCCTGGACATTTTTTCCCCGAAATGTGCTCCTAATGAAAATGTAGCCCATGTATGTCGTCTGAAAAACCTTTAACACCATATATTAGAGCTGGAACAATAAAATGTATATGACAGGTAATTGTTTTCCTTCCACGTGTGACACAATAATGAGTTTGTGCTCCTTTTATAATGTCCTTAATTTGGTAAAACAAAAGGCTTTGTTGGTTTTAAACGGTGCTAAACTTTGACTTTATACATTTTGTTTAGTTTTTTGTCTCATTTTGTGTTACTGAGGCAAAAATCACTATTTTTTTAAAATCTTTTAAACAGATATTGAACAATATTGATGTGTAACCTTCTAATATATCGACTATCGCACAGTTGATGCATTTTGATAATATTAATAAAACATATCAAATCTGCTCTTTAAACTGAATTACCGTATAATATAGATGACACATTTTACCTTAAAGTTGTTTTAAAGCCACAGTGTGGACTTTGTGACCTAAAGAGTTGACCCATATGAGTTATTTTAAATGATTACAGTATCAATGCTCTGGGCGGGGCTTCCCTCTGGAAATAATACATACAGTCAATGAGCTAAAAGGCTTTTGCTAGTATTTTTCTGCCTGATCGACACCTGGTCGGTCATGACAAGTAAAAAGTTTAAAACTGCTTCCGAGGAGGCTAAAAAGACCCTACCTAGACCCTGCCCCTTCCGCCCTGCACCGGACACCACCCCTCGTACGCCGGGTCGCCCATCACCCATCCGCCGCGGCCACCGTACCAACCCCTGGCAAAGGTGACCGACAGCGGTGGCGAGACCAGGGGGCAAGGAGGGCCGAGCGCCGGGCCTCCGGCGGTGGGGAGAGGACGACAGCGAGCCCAGCCCCGCTTAGGACCCCAGCCCGACCGACCCAGCCCCGCTTAGCACCCCACCCTTAGAGCCAAACCTTATCCCAAAGTTCAACTACCGTCTGCAGACACAATGAAAAGAAAAGGGAGGCTGAACCCACTGACTGACTGTTACTGGTCTAGCGCCCCTAGTGGCCAAAAGTTTCACAGTGTGCCTTAAAAAAAGTCACTAGTTTTTTCTCTGACTTTGGCGAGTCGATTGTGATCAAAATCTTCTCCCAAATATTTCCAAAATCTTTCCCTTTGGCTGTAAAATATGTTAAACTATGAGATAAAAACCATTGTGCACCTGTTAGTTTAGCCGAAATGTTTAAAACAATGTATGAGATCAAAGAAATTAAAATAAGAAATATTAAAACACAGTTGAAACTACTGTTAAATCCTCTGAATAATTCAGTTTTCTGCTGCTGTCTATATTTATTCTGCTACAGTGATGCATTACATCTGCATGTCTTTCATGCTTCTTTTCCACATTCACTTCATCACAGAAACATTTACAGAATCTCACCTTCAACTCTAAATGAGGAGCGTTCAACATTCAAGTCACATTTGTTTTGGAAGTTAGTTTCAAACTGTGGAGGAAATAAATTGCACCTCGTGGGAAAGACGAGGAAACGTGTCACTGGGCGTCAGGCTAAATTACTGAATGTGTGAGTGCACGCACTACATTTGGCTAATAGGCCCCAAAGTTAAGCTAACTAAGGGGGGGGTCGGCCCACCCAGCGTCTATCAACACCATCTCACAGCAGACTGACATGGCCTCAGAGACCTTTATCTTTACTGGACACCATCCAACACTGAGCTGGAGGTCAAAGGTCGAGGATAAACACAGCGCCGCAGAATCCAGCGTAAAGGTGAAGAGAAGGACGACAGGAAAACAAGCTGTGTTTTATGAGGGGGGGCAAAAAAAACAAAAACACAGCTTTGACTCCTTCATAAAGACAGAAATAAAGCAAATACTGACCTGATCTAAACTCTGGATGGATACACAGTTCTGTACTTCCTTCCTTCCACCTGGTACCGATTCAAGTAAAATCAAATTCCACCATGTTTCAGTACCTGAACGCATCGTTATGACTGTCAGAGAGTGGAAGAGTAGTTGATTTCCAATGCAGTGCCTGAACACAACATTGTACACATAAGAGCGTAATGACGGCAGTAGCTGTGGGTTCAGCGATGGCTGATAGAAGTCGTAAGGCCCCGTTTTTTTATAAACTGTTGCAGATCAAGCACCTGTCACTACAGGTACACTTTAAATTCAGCGATGATGGGGCGGGGCTAATTCCTACTTTTTTTTTAGTTTTTTAGTTTTAGTCTTAATGTTTTAGAATGCTGATATCAGCAAAAAATATTGGCGTATTGGAGTATATGATTTTATTGATTTATTTTGATGAGTTCTTGGTTGTTTTCTGATTTCTGTTGAATTCCTGAAAAAAGTCAGTTGTCATGCGTGTTATGAGACTGTGTCTAGAACGGTTTATGGTTGTTGGTTTTTAAGCCTTCAGTTCTCAGAGCGATTGTTAAAGTTATATTTCTGTACATTGTAGATGTTCCAACTGGACGTCTGGTCAAAATACCGGTGGATGAAATCTTTCACGTCCTTTATTCTGGTGGTGTTAAAGTATGTGGTCGACACTCGTTTAATGGTGAGGATTTCATGCTAAAAAAAATAAAGAGATCTTGCCGCAGTGCGCTGCCATGTTGGATCTCAGTGGATCACGTGATCTCACTGCATCTCAGGTAATCTATTCCCTCTTCGTAACAGAAATTCTAATTCAGATGAAGAGCAATGAATTGGAAAATATCAAATTCTGCTGGTAAAGACAGTAAACGTGTACACGCTGCTGTGTTTTTCAGCGACTACTACCTACAAAGTGCTCAGAGAGCTGCAGGCTTGGCTGCTTTCCATCCCATTCCTCCCCACAGGTCATCCATCGGCCTGGGGACGTAGTGAACTGGAGCGCCCAACCCCCGGGTGATTAACGCAAGAAAAATGGCTGCGTTTGGTGTAAATCCAGAGGCGATTCAGGAGGAACACAGGTGCTTGTCTCACACTGATAAATGGGAAAGGAGGGACTTTATCCCACAGCCCACTGGAAACCACTCTGTCTCTGAGTCCCAGCTCAGCTCAGCTCTCACTTTAATAGGGACACAGATGAACAGGGGGATGATAAATGTATGAAATAAGATCTAATGACAAACAAAACACTGCAACGCAGACAAATGACAACTTTATAAAGAAAGGACTGAGAGTAGAACAGTGGAAATATCCCGAGTAATAAACGCGTTTACAGACAAATAAAGACCATTAATGACTTCCTGGGTAAATAAAACATTATCACATCATAAAGACCTTTTTATTTGGGGCTTGACAAACATTTTTATTTTCGTCTTCAACAGGTTCAATAAAAGTCAATGTGTTTTTTTATTTTGTGATGACTATTGTAATTATATCAATAAAGCTGAATTAAATTATGTTTTTCTTAAATTAATATAAATACTATACAAATTAGTAACACAGGTCAACTGTTTTATGTGTGCACTCACGAGAGACGTGGGCAATATATCGAGTTTCAAGATAAATCGGATTTATATTTTGGCGATACAGAAAATTACAATATCACTAATAATGATACATATTTTTATTAGGGATGCACCAAAATGAAAATTTGTGGCCGAAGCCGAATATGGTTGTTAGGTTTTTCCACTATTTTTTTTCAATAGTGCAAAAATAGCCTAGAATACATTTTTAGTGCCCATGATAAACAATGTTTTTAATGTTTTTTGTTTGTTTCCTCACACTCAGTGTTACTCCAGTTTTAAAGTCTTTACACTGGCTCCCAGTCAGCCTCAGAGGAGACTGTAAAGTTCTGCTGCTGGTTATAAATGTGTGAATGGTTTGGTCCAGAATACATCAGTGAGATGTTAGTCAGGTATGAACCCAGCAGGTCTCTGAGATCTATGGACACAGGTCAGATAGTGGAGCCCAGAGCTCACAGTAACCATGGTGATGCTGTGTTTAGTTGTTATGCTGCAAAGAAGTGAAACAAACTGTAGCAGAGCTGAAGTCAGCATCACATGTGAACATTTTTAAATCAAAGTTAAAGGAACTTTTTTCTCTACTGTATATGATTGAGAGAGATTTATGGTCATGTTGATGATGTCATGTGTTTGTTGATGATTTGAACTGATTTTAATGATGATTTTAAATGTTCTTATTGATTTTAAGCTGTTGAATGTTTTATCATGTAAAGTACATTGAGTTGCCTTGTGTATGAAATACGCTATACAAATACATTAGCCTTGCCTTACATAAAAACACACACAAAAATAGAACAGCAGGAATAAGTGCTTTTGTCCATTTTTCATGTAGTTCTTGGCAACAACAAACTGACCTTCAACAAACCTCTAAAGTCTACGTGGTTCACACTATATAATGTTCTGGATTTTTCCTTTGTGAGATAAATTATGTTATTATATTTTTCACCTCAATAAATGTAACTGCTTCAGGTTGAACAGATTGTCTGTGCAATAACTTAAAAAATCATCAATTATTAACATCAGATTTGCATTTAATTAGTGTATTTTTTTTAATTATTATTTAAACTACAACTAAAGTAAGTCTTTTAATGTCTGATGGCATTTAGGCTCATCATTTAATTACTGAGCGTTCTCGTTAGCACAACTTTGCTAACTCATTTATTTTTGTGCGTTCCTGGACTCAGAGGACCCTCTGCGGTCGGTCCATTGACCTCCTCTTTAGTGCCAAATGCCTGAGGGTGAAGAAGATAAAGGATCCATTCCTGTCAGCTTTAGATGCTGCACTGAGCTCTCAGGACCATAAATGTTCCAAGGCCAACAGTAAACGCTGCTACGCTAGCAGCCATGGATAAAGTCACTGCAAATGTAGCATTTAATGCAGTGGTGCTCAAACTTTTTTGTCCCGTGTGGACCCCCTTTGTATTTATGATAAAAAAGTACTCTACAGCATAAAATAATCATGTTTCAATAAATTAAATAAAAATACAGTATTTTATTGAGAAATTATGCTGTTAGTTTGTGGTGAATTTTCCCCCAAAAAAAGAACTCAGAACAATTCCCAATTATTTGACAGCAATAATTGGTTGACGTCAGAAAGACGATATGAAGGTATGAGACGGGAAGGACTGTGAGTATCTATAGTTATCTATAGTAGGGCTGTACAGAGCTTCAGATCAATGTCTCGTTCTCACACTGATTATGTTCAACAACATTTGGTTTTCCATGATCGTGGAAAAAAGACGCACTGATGGTGATTAGTTATTATCAAACTAGTTATTCTTATTATGAGAAGGTTTTTTGTGTATGTCGTACATTCATGTAAATAAAAGGTGAAATATCACCTGTTTAACATTAAGCTTTTTTTTGGATTATTTTTATTATTTTGGATAATTTTTCAAACAAAACCAGGCATAAACTGCATGTCTATCTTCACATGCACATTTTGGGGAAATATCACATTTACATGCAATTTGTTTTAGTACGCAGGTGATCAGTAGCTGGGTTTCATTACAGTTTTTGGAAATGTGTTTGAAAGTGTTTCCATTGAAGGTTGTTTGAAACACAAAGAGACAGAAATGTCAATTTTTGGATAAAATTCTTACATAATCTGAGGCGAAATGATGGACTTCAGCTTCTGAAATGTAAATATTTCAATAATGACACAGACTGAACCCTCACACACACGTTTAGGGACAATATCACACATTTTAACACTTTAACAATAACATTTTAACAGTATTTAACATGTGTGTAGTTTTTATTTGTCAAGTCTTAACAAAGAAACAAATCCAATATTAATAATCATTATTTTTAACCATGTTTTTAACAAAATTAATAAGTTAACTTAATATACTTTAACCCAGGTTATGAAACAGTTTTAAACCACAGCATGTTTAAGTAATGTGGATCATTCTAAACTACTTTTAACAATTTGATCTTAACTTATTTGTATTCCACAATAACCAAATACAGTTTTAACTACACAGTTAACATTGCAATTTAAAAAAGCTTAATAAATGTTTCAATTAAACAAGTACATCAGACTCAATAAACAGTCCTTGAATTGCCTGTTAAACAATAAACTATTTCCCAAACTTCACAAAGAAATGAACAAGAAATGCATTAAACTTAAGTGCCCATGATAAACAATGTTTTTAATGCACCATTAAATAAACAGAAGTTTATAATAAACTCATGGTTATATTTAAAGGTTCTTACCATGAGATGTTCATCAAACAGTCAGTAGCTGCTAAACAAACATGGCCCCAGTTCACCCACAGTAACAGGTTAGAGTCATTAACAGAATCAGGTGTGCACACTCACAAGTGGGAGGAGCTTCCACCTGGCCCCGCCCCCTGCCTAGCAAGAGGGAGGAGCTCAGAGGCATACCCACACTATGCCCTACAGACTTCCACTAAGGGCCACTTGGTTTAAATGCACTTCAGACGTAAAAGTAATTAAAATGTTTTTTTTTTTGCTTTCCTTGTTATAACATTACATAAAATGCATTAAAATGACTTACTCATATCCTTGTGTAGAAGCATTTATATGGTCTGTGAAAAGTTGGTCATTTTCTGTCCTCAACTGAATAAAAATAAATGTAAAGTTGTTTCTGTGAAAGATTACAAATTAAATCAGTCATTTCATGTATGTTTCATATTTTCAATATTACAAAGAATTTGGTTAAATGTACGAAACATAACTACATGCACCAAAGCCCTTATAATACAAAATGTATTTTAATATAATACATACAGTATAATTGATACATCACTTACACTTGAAAATAGTTTTTTTTTTCTTTTTTTCTTTTTGCCATTTTTGCTGCCAACAATGTTTATTGTGAGTTTGTCCAACATTTATGTTTGTTTTTTTAATTGTAACGTCCCACAACAAAAAGGACTTATGGGTAATTCCCTTCATCAAAGGTGTGCATGAAGGGTGCATAGTGGGCGGAGCTAAAACACACTGTACGATTGGGTCACCCTACGCCCCTTTCAGTGGGAGTGCACAACCAAAGGGTGCAAAGTGTGGGTATTGGGACGCAGCCCTCAGCGAACACTAATGTTAGCTGTAGCACATTAGCTTTAGCAGATCTTACACAAACTATGGCATGATCTCAGCACATACTTCTTTAGGTGAATTTCTGCTCTGTATAAATATTTTTATTTTTTTATTTTATTTATTCAGTTTATTTCCGACATGGTTACATTCACTTTTTTTTTTTTACATTTTTTTTTTTTTTTTTTGTACTTGCCGAAAAAGGAGACGAGAGAAGCAGTTTGCTTATCTGGGTCCCGTCCCGTTTTACCATCGCAAATTTACATGGGTTTACATGTCTCTCTGGTCAAACATTCTTGAGTTGTTCTGAACAGTCCTTTTTTGTGTATTCTCATCTGTAGTCAGTGTTGTCTTTTTTTTTTTTTATTCCTCCTCCTCTCTATCGTTGTTCGTGTTGGCCTTGTTCCCTGCCAGACGTTGTTAGCGTTCCTCCAGTTCAAGAATAGTTCCTCTTTCGAAGGTGTTCGGAAGGTTTTTCCCTTTTCATCCATAATTTCACCACTCGGGAATGTCTCTTTTGGACACACAAGTTTGCAGCTTGTTTTGTCTCTACATCAAGGTTAATCCAGCTGTTGTTAGTTCTATTGGCAGTGTTGTATTTTCCACTGTTAGATTTAACTTGTATAAACACATTATTATATCTTAGTTCATAAGCAAGGTAGTAATTTCATTGTACAGGAAAACGTGTTTCTAACTGCACATATGACAATAAACACTTTGAATTTAAATTTAATGTAATCCTTAATCACCCCACCACCTAGCAATTGAAATGAATAAATGACAGACCTTTTTTACTCTTGGTTT
This sequence comes from Gouania willdenowi, assembly GCF_900634775.1. Lineage (NCBI taxonomy): Eukaryota > Metazoa > Chordata > Actinopteri > Blenniiformes > Gobiesocidae > Gouania > Gouania willdenowi. Next base: position 41,546,229 of record NC_041048.1, read on the forward strand.
CCACATTTAATTCAGTCTCCGTAAAATAATCACAGTCTGAGTTTTGTTTCCAGTGTTTATATAGATCTGGGTCCATATCCATGATTACCATCAGCAATGTTGTTGTTTAGGTGGATCCTTCGTATTTTCCCAAGTCTTCCATCGTATTGATGAGGATTGGTTTTCCGTTCTCTTCTCCCAGTGGTGTGATGTAAATCCTGCAGTTTCTTGTCCACGTCCTCACAATTTTTCCTCCTTTTTTTATTTGGCGTGCCTTCCATGCAATGCTTGCATTTTGTTTCGTCAGGTTTTCATTGATGTACACCTTCGTTCCCTTCAGTTTATTTCCTTGCTTTAGTAGTTCTCCTTTGAATTTCATATTCGTGAAGGTTATTTTTACAGCTCTGTTATCATTTTTCTTTGGCAGGAGATGGCAGGAGTTGATGTTGTCAGGGTTCAGGACAATGTCCTTCGACTTCAGGTAGTCAATGACCTGTTGTTCAATCGATTTTGTTTCATCGTCACTCGCGTAACTCCTGGGTTTTATCTTTAGGCCTGTGATGATGACATCTTTCTCTCTTTCCTTTTGTTCCAGCTGTTCAACCCTGGCGTTCAACAATTTTATCTCTTCAGCATTTCTTTCATTCTTTTCTTTCAGTACCTTTGCTTCGCTTTGTAGGTTTTCCAGTGAGTTTTCCAGCGTCTTTTCCAACGACTTTATCTCGGCAGATAGGTTTCGTAGACTCTCGCGTATCATCTCCTTGACCTCTTCCAAACCCGAATTGGGTTCTGAAGGGCCTCCCTGCGGTTTTTTCACCATTTTCCTTCAGTCTTGGGCCCAATTTTTCAGGCTGTTCAGCTGTAGCCAGTTGTAGTCAAGGTCGTGTTATTGGAGCGAATGAAAACACGTCTGCTCTCTCCAAAGACCAGAGACGTTTATATGAAATTAATGACAACAGATAAATAAAAGAATTGAGGTGTTAGCTATGTATTTAGCATTGAGGTGCTAGCTGCTACGTATTGAGCATTGAGGTGCTAGTTGCTACATGTTTAACATTGAGGTGCTAGATGCTACATGTTTAGCATTGAGGTGCTAGATGCTACATGTTTAGCATTGAGGTGCTAGATGCTACATGTTTAGCATTGAGGTGCTAGATGCTACATGTTTAGCACTGAGGTGCTAGATGCTACATGTTTAGCATTGAGGTGCTAGATGCTACATGTTTAGCATTGAGGTGCTAGATGCTACATGTTTAGCATTGAGGTGCTAGTTTTATTCCATTCCTAAAATAATAACTAGTCAAGGAGAAGAAACAGAACAGAGAAACAAATGGCTACCCATCATCAACAGGAAAGGTTTCAGACCCAGAAAAGCGACATTATAAAGTCTGTAGCAATAATTTCATCACAGATAAACGTATATATTAAAAATGCATTGGAAAGATACGATTGTTGTGTTTGAAGCATATTTAACGACCACAGCCGAAGTTATGAATACTTCTGTCAGATCAATCAAAAAGTACAGTAATATGGGCGGTAACGCTCCTTGCCTTGGTTGCCAACCACCATAAAACTACATACTAGAAGAATAAGAAGTACAGTAATACGTCATCTTACCTTTGAAGCCTCATATTGAACAGGTGAAAAACAATATTCCAGCAAAAACGACCCTGTTAGCGTGTCTTCAAAGACGTATGCTTTCATTTCATCAACTTACACTATTCACCAGATAGTTTACAATGTCTGGATCCTAAACGGCTGTGAACGTATCGACGTCAGACACCCATTCTCCTTTCCTGATCTCATACAGATCTTTGTTATTGATTTCACTCACTTTGTAAGTTCCATTCAAACAATCTCTGTAGATAGTTTGATCCTTTTGGATATTTTTATCTGCTTTTGATGTCATTTTGGTTTTTTTGGGGTTTTTTTTATGTCATTTTGAAAGCTTTGAGGAACAAAAATGTATCGTATCAGGATGTAAACAATGAAAGCTGCCACACAAAATGGACTATGGAATCATCAGAAACCCATCTATTGGGGACAATATGAAACGGTAAAATCTGAGGTTGTGCTAATTATAGTCACGTCTAAATTCAATGATATTTCTATGAGAACGTCCTGAGTATTAACATGTAGCATGGAGCTAAAAGTGAACTTAAGACTGAATACAGAGAAAAGTAGTGAATAAATAAGGATGTAGAGATGAGGGGGGAGACTGTAGTCTAAGCTCCTCCCTCTGGATGTGAGACAAACCTAACCCGTCTAGATCCTGATCCTCCCAGAGGAGGAAACCAGAGTCTCCAACGCATTAAAGTGGAAAAAACACAGAATTTAATGAGGCGTCTCTGCATGGCTGACCTCTGAGGGTGATACAACACTGCATGTCGTGGTTTTCTCCTCTCGCCTTTATTCACATCTATGCCTCCACACACAGGAGGAACCAGGAGGAGAACCAGGAGGAGAACCAGGAGGAGAACCAGGAGGAGGACCAGGAGGAGGAACAGGAGGAGAACCAGGTTAGATATGGAGCTCTACTATCCGCTGTATGTTGGACCATTCCTCCAGTGTTTAAATACTATCATCACTGTTTACTGATGTCAAACACAGGCCTTTGTTTGACGTCTTCACCTTTAACACATCAAAGCCACCAGAGTAATCTGATTACATGTGCCTGATATCACCCAGCGGTGTGACTTATTACAGAGAACTAAAGAGGCTGTTTAACATGTTTAACATGTTTAACATGTCTCATCAGGTGGTTTACAGTCTAAAAAATAAATAAAAACACATTTTCTGAATCTTTTATTATTTTTATTCTGCTGTTGTTTTCTTTCTGAGTCAAAGTTTGTCCTTTAGTTAATGTGTTTAATCTGGTTCTCAGTCAGTTTTATTCATTCATTCATTTTCTTTGGGTTTGGGATTTTAAGTGAAAACAAACGGAATAAACAGATTCTACTTCCTGATGTTCCATATTCTCCATAATGTTCCTGTAAACACTGTAAGTAGGACGAGTAAATAAAAAGAGCTTCACTCTAATATAGGAGAGATGCTCTAAGTGGCCCCGCCCACCACCAAGTGCTGTGGAGTTAAAGTTAAATCTGATATGTGGTGTGAGGGGGGGGGGGGGGGGGGGGACAAGAGGAAATCCTGAACCCAAACGGATAAAAATATAAACATAAATCCTGTCAGAATTCATCTCTGAGTCCTAACATTTGTCCCTGGTTTCCATCATGAGGTGCTGAACCCTCCTCTAGGACGTCTGTGGGCGTTGACGTTGTTTTCTCACATCCTGGTCCTTCTCTGGCCCCTCGATGGCTCATCAGCCTCCATCCTGTCAGTGAGAGCTTCTTTTAGCTCATTCATCCTCTCACTGGCATCACTGAGCGCAATATAAAGAAGGAGGAGGCGGAGCTTGGCAGGGAACACCTCTCCACTCTCATCAGCATCTTCTCATGTTGGTCTGCTCCCACACCAGCCACTGGTGTTTGTTTCAGGCTTAGTTTGAGTTTAAGATGAACGTGTGAACGCGGCGTCAATGTTAAAAAATCATGTGACCTCTACAGTTGATTCTAGATCATACGTGTCAAACTCAAGGCCCGGGGGCCAAATCTGGCCCTTTAGAGCATACAATTGGGCCTTATTGTGTCAATTTCTACTAATCCAGCTGTATAAAATAATACACATGTTCAATGAAACTCCACAACATTTCCCTCCATGCTTATGTCACATGTTGGAAGTCATTTTTAATCTGAAATTGAATTGAATTTTTCCAAAATCCTGCAATTGTCTTTAAATTATTCCACAAAATTTTATAAAAAATGGCCACAAAATCAGATAAATATAAAGTGAAGATCCTGTAGGGACTTATATTTAATCAGTGACGTACATATTTGATCATTTATTATAAATAACGATTAAATTATTAAAATCTGTAGCACACGTAAGATAAACTGAAATGGGTTTGACAACCCTGTTCTAGATCTATTATAGAATATCTCTATTATTTCTATATCTATAAGGTTTTATTTAAGATGCAGGAACATTAACACAGTCTATACTTTTACTAAATGTCTCTATGTGTTATTATACAACTGGTTAGAACTGATGGAAAACACAATATTGAGATTATTATTATTTCAATTATTTTAGTATTATTTTAATGAGCTGAAATTACAATCTGACATGGAATATATCCTCATATTCATGTTTTGGGAAAATATGACAGATTTACACACAATTTGTCTTCGGGTGAACAGAGACGAGGAAATTCTCACTGGTAAAAATATGTTTTACCCGTTGGGTTTGATTATGAATCTGTTAATGTGGCTCAATCCGCTCTTTAATTCACACAATATTTGTTTTTGTAAACATGGTCAGAGAGACGAGATCCTCAACTCTCACCAATAATCAGATGTAAAATATCATGAAACAGAATAAACTCTCACCCACATGTTTATGGACAATAACACACAAATATTTTTCACTGTAAAACTAATGGGCTAACGTTAGCTTTAGCATGTTAGCTCTGGCTAAATCTGACTCAGCTTTCTTTGGTGAATTTCTGCTGTGAATAAATATCAAATCGTTATAAAAAAGCCTGTAATGAGAAGATGAAACGGAAATAAAACAGAAATGTGTAAAATCTGAGGCTACGCTAATTATAGCCACATTTAAATTCAATGGCATTCCTATGACAGCAAACATGATTTCCACCATAACTTTTCACTTTATGTTAGCTTTAGCACGTTAGCATGGCTAAATCTTGTGCTTGTTGCGTGTTTCTGCTGTGAATAAATGAGAAATTAACAATAGTTAACTCGATGTTTTGTATGATTTCAGGAAGTTTAATAATCACTTATGACGTTAAACTCTGAAATAAATTTGGTGAAAGTTTGAAACACGGGCGACCGTGGCTCAGGTGGTAGTGGGTCGTCTTCTGATCAAGAGGTTGGGGGTTCGACCCCAGTACCTGACTATGTGTCGAAGTGTCCTTGGGCAAGACACTGAACCCTAAGTTGCTCCCAGTGGTCGACTAGTGCCTTGCATGTCAGTCCTGTCCCACTGGTGTGTGAATGTGAGAGTGATTGTGTGAATGAGCTGATATGTAAAGAGCTTTGAGACTGTTTCAGTGGTGATAAAGCTCTATATAAATCATGTCTATTTACCATAAATTTGGAATCTATTAATGTGTTTTACAACAATTAACTTCCAGTGAAAAAAGATTGTATACATTAGTTATTGTGCAAGTATTGTTGTTTTTAAATGCTAATAAATGCTAATAAATGCTATAGCTGAGTTTCCTGTGTTTGTGTCGTCTGTATCTCAAACATTATGTTTCAAATCTGCTACTTTCACATCATTTTATGTTCGGTTTTTAAATCCAACAAATTGAATATGTTTTTGTGTTTGTTCTCAGTCGTTTATAGTGACTAAAGTTTGTTTTTGGTGTTTAGATACATTTCTGCTTCTCAAACGTATGGAAGTAAAAGTCAAAGAAGAGAGAGAGAGAGAGAGAGAGGAGCACTAAGGGCGTTACACAGCTCATAAAGCTGCACTTTTCTTTATCTGCTCCATCAGGCCATTATCCAACAAAATGATTTAAAAACAAAGAGCTAAACCACGCAGAAGGAAACAACAACAACACTACGTCTCTTTTTTCTTATTCATGAGACGATTTCAGCCTCTGTTCTTATTATATCATCATTTCCATTATTACGGTTATCAGATCTATTCATCTTTAGTGTCCCCCAGTGAGCGACAAAGCATCATCATTTCCTCTGAAAAATAAATCAATGACAGAACAGCGTGATGTTGTTGTTGTTGATGATGTTGATGTTGTTGATGATGTTGTTGTTGTTTTTTGCTCTCACACTTTCTAATGACACCACAACAGCTAGCGAACACACACACACACACTCAGCGTGCTATCTTTTAATCAATCTATTAAGGAGAGCTGGGGGGGGGGAGGGGGGCTGACATGTCCTCCCCCACTGATAAAAGAACCAGGAGCATCTCAGTCTCTCTGTGGTCTGATAATAGCTCTGAACACACAGATGATGATGATGGTGATAATGTTGGAACCCAGGGGCTCCCCCCTCCCCCCTTCCCCCCACACACACCCCTAATACACCCAGATTACAGGACAGGTTGATGGAAAATAATTATTTATTTTTAGTGTTTTATAAAAATCACAAAGTCAAAAAGACTGAAAAAAAAAACATGAATTATTGTGTAAACCAGGGGTTCTCAACCTTGGGGTCAGGATTCCATTTGGTGTCACGAGACACTGGGAGGGGGTCTCCAGATGCCTTCAAGAAACTATGAATATTTCTTTGAACAATTTCAGACCATTTTTGCTTATTTTTACAATTAACTCTACAACTCCATCAAACTTTCATCACTTTTTCTTGCCATATTTTTGCTCCTTTTAATGTATTTTTGTTTGTACATCACATTTCAAATCCTTTTCTGCACATTTTTTCCACTTTCCAGACATGTTCAGCACTTATAAACCCTCTCCACCACTTTTACACCTAATGTTGACCCATTATTGTCACTTTTAACCTCTTTTCACCATATTTTATGCTTATTTTTGCCAATTTAATAACATTCACCATTTGTCATGTCCATTATTTGCCAGTTTAAACAATTTTTTCCCACATTTTTAAATTACATTACCAATAATATACTATAATGTATTTTTTATTGCCATTATTTTTATTTATCTAATTATTTATTTATCTTTTTCTAAACAAAATCAAGGGCAACTTGCATTCCGACACTGGATTTAGCTTCGCATGCAGGTTTTAGTAAATAGAAACACGACATGTTCATAAAACAGACGGTCAGAGAGACGGAAAAGTAGAAAATGTGTAAACTGACGTGTAATGACATGGAAATGGATAAACTCTGGAACGGAGGTAGGGACATTTTGGCTCTAGAGTAGATGTTATAATATTATTACTCACTTTCTGCATCATTATGAAGGCGCTACGCTAACAGGGCTCTGACAAAAACTGCAGAAGAAGAATTAAAAGGGAAGTGTGTGTTTGTTCATTTGTTGAACACGTTAGACCTGATAACGTAACATCATGTTGATCATGTGTGCACATTATTTTGCTGTTTTTGAGCTCATTTTGGACTTAAAATGTTTTTTTTTTTTTTTACCATTTCACATGAGAATTTCTGTGAACAACACTTGATTTAAATGATTTACTCTGTAATGGATCATTATTACACTGTGAAAAAATACTAAATGTATTGTGGGTTGGGGTCAATTACATTTTTCAGTGACAGTTACGTCTTAAATTATCTATGTTCAATTACAATTCAATTACGATTATTTTTTTCTCCTTGAAAGTCAATTACAATTATGCTCTCAATTACTAAATGTCTAAACCATGTCGTAAATCAGCTGTAAAATACGCTGAATCAGTTTTCTGTCATTTAATATGTTTCTCATCTTGTTGGGTTGAAATCAACGGTATACTCATTCATTCATTTATTTATTTATTCTTTTTAAATAAAAAATCATCTTCAGAACACAGCTCATAACAGCCAATCCATGATATATATATATATATTTATATGTATATATGAATGTTCCTCTGTCTCCTCTCCTCCCCCCAGACGTCAGTGACAGTCCTCAGACGCTCTGAGACGCCTCAAACTAAAGGACACACAGTGATTCTCTGTTACTGATGTTTACACATAAAAACAGATGTTTGTCAGGATAACCAGGGGTTGTTGGTGATGTCACACCTTTAACACGCCCTCTAGACACAACGTTTGTACCAGGGAAGGAGTGAGCTTCATCACATCAGCTGCACAATCCAACCCAGGGGTCCCCAACATGGTGCCAACCCAGGGGTCCCCAACATGGTGCCAACCCAGGGGTGCCAACGCAGGGGTCACCAACATGGTGCCAACGCAGGGGTCACCAACATGGTGCCAACGCAGGGGTCACCAACATGGTGCCAACGCAGGGGTCACCAACATGGTGCCAAGGGGCCACCATCATGGTGCCAATGCAGGGTTGGAGCAGCACTTTTAAAAGTAAGGGTGTTCTAAGGGTAGGGCAACCGTCAGCTTAATTTAGTTTATTAAATTAATTTACTAAAACCATGATAAAAGCCATTATTAGTCAGTGATTCTCAACATGTGGCTCCTTATGTCTATTTTTTATTATTATTTCCCCAGAAAACCATAAAACTGGGAAACTTTTTACTTTTTTTTTTGGCCATTTTGCAACTTCCTTTGTCCCATTTTTGCCCCTTTTCCAAAAAAACACATATTTTGTTTGTTTTTTTTCAGATTTTTGCTCCTTTTGC
>NC_041048.1:41559540-41636816 GCF_900634775.1 Gouania willdenowi
CAGTTATTCTGCACTAACACACAAATTAAACGGCACATTAAAGTAAAAGTTGAGGAGAAATGCACTGTTTACGTCTAACAGTGGGCGCCGCCATTTTGCTAAAACGTCATTCTTTCCAACCGACTCGGGGTGCTTGAATCCTGCCCGAGTTCCTGAATCAGGGTCCCGAGGTCTAGGGCCGTTTTATTGCAATTTTCCGATTTGTTCTGTTGGACATTTTCGGGTTCCGAGTAAAATCGAATGCAGCATTACATCGGCTAATGCAGGGGTCCCCAATCCTTGTCCTCAAGGGCCACTATCAGCATGTTTTAGATGTTTCCCTCTTCCAACACACCTGATTCAAATGATCAACTCATCATCAAGCTCTGCATAAGCCTGATAACGATCCTGGTCATTTCAATCAGGTGTGTTGGAAGATGGAAACATCTAAAACATGCTGATAGGGGCTCCTGAGGACCAGGATTGGGGGCCCCGGGGCTAATGTGTAATTTGTGGGAATGCTTGGAGGCTCCTCAGTTTTGCTTGATTTATATTCCAATTTAATTTTTTTTATTCATGTACCCCATGACAATTTCAGTACCCCTGGGGGTACCCGTACCCCACTTTGGGAACCTAGGTTATAGAGGGTTTTCACCTATGTCACGTTATGGGCAGTAACCTGGATACTCGGCCATATTGGAGGCACTCAGAAGTAAACACTGTGATGGATAAATGTCCAAAACCACAGAAAAGCTCTAGAAAATACGTTCTAGATGTAAAGACATACGGGGAAGGACTTGGAAAAGTTAGAGTTTATCTTTATTGGTGGTGCAGATCTATACGGGTTGGATCAATGACGGCCCGGAGAGTCTTCCGTCTATTGCATTTTAGCAACTGTGTTGCTACTGTAGCAAGTTATTAAATGTGATTATATTAAGTCAATAATGAATTATATTCTTATCATCACACTATAAAATGAGATCAGAGCCGCTGCGATCAACAATTCACTAACCTGACAAGAAATGGGACGAACACATTCAGATATCCAGATGTTTGCCTCGTAGATCCTGGTTTAGCTTTGCTATCCACATGCCCCTCCTTATTGATCTTGTCACAGTAGGAACATTAATCAGATTCAGAAATACTTTTTTGATCCGATGTGTAAATTGTATTTATTATCACGAGCTCACAGGCATTATGAGTCGATTAAAGAGCTGTAATACCAATGCTGTGATACTAGTATTGACCAGTGGGGGCAGTGATGCATCAATATGTTGTACGCTTTGAAACAGAAGATGTAGAAGAAGAACAAAACGTGACAATTCACGTTATAATAATGTTCAAACTGTACTGCTCAGTGTTGTTTTACTTTGTATTAAATAAAATAAACATGTGTTAATGATCATTTCTGTCTTAACTACGTTTTTGTGATGATGAGGTGCTGTTACTAATAAAAAAGTGAAATTGTAACTGAATGCACATTTAATTCTGGTTGGTTATTGAGTTTATTTATGATATAGATCTGCAGGTTCCCAAACCTTTAACAGTCCCGTACCCCTTCACACCTTTAACCTGAAGCGACGTACCCCCCCCTACTCCTGCACACTTACTAAATATGATGTCATATATATATATATCACATATGTAGAACTACAGTGACATTTGTCCCTGAATTGGAATAATATCAAATAATAATAACTAGAATATTTGCATTGCCTGAAAAAATGCAAATGAGGATGTAGGTGCTGGCCCGCGTCACACTGCATTAGCTTAGTATTAGCATTAGATAGCATTATTCTAGCATTAACATTAACCTAGCAATAGCATTAACCAGACATTAACAGTGACCAATCAATAATTTTAACCTAGCATTAGCATTAGCCAAGCAATAGCATTACTTTAGCAATAGCATTAGCCTAGCAATAGCATTAGCCTAGCAATAGCCAAGCAATTGCAATAATCTAGCATTAGCTTAGCAATAACATTAACCTAGCATTCGTATTAACCTAGCATTATCCTAGCAATTGCAATAACCTAGCATTAGCATTAACCTAGCATTAGTCTAGCAATAGCATTAACCTAGCATTAGCATTAATCTAGCATTAGCTTAGCAATAACATTAACCTAGCATTCGTATTAACCTAGCATTATCCTAGCAATTGCAATAACCTAGCATTAGCATTAACCTAGCATTAGTCTAGCAATAGCATTAACCTAGCATTAGCATTAACCTAGCATTAGTCTAGCAATAGCATTAACCTAGCATTAGCATTAACCTAGCATTAACATCAACCTAGCATCAGCCTTGAAATAGCATTAGCCTAGCATTCACTTGAACCTAGCTTTAGCATTAGCTGCTTTATTTATATTCCAGTTTCTCATGTTGTCAGTCTTTCTAACCCATAACTAGGGCTGAATGATTTTTGAAAATAATCTAATTACAATTTTTTTTCCCTGAATATTGTGATTGTGATTTAATATGCAATTATTTTTTTGAGGGCTCTTGTCATGTATTTGTCAATGAACACAAGCAATAAATCATTCTGTTTCATAATGAACAATTTCAGATTTATTTAAACTTTAAATAAAAATAAAATATACATTTTAAAGCACAGATTACAACAATAAAGCAAACAAATCTGTGACTTTACCTCTTCAACATATTTAACTAACTTCATGTTTCATGAAACATGTAAACATGGACTTAAACACTCTCTGAACTTAACAGGACAGTCTATAAATAAATGAAATAAGATAAAAGTTAATATTCTGTCAGTAACATCACACACACTAAAGAGCAGGAAAAGTAAGGAGGACTAATATCTGCTTTTGGTAAATCAAACTTAAAATGGTGTCGTCCTCCTCTTCCATCCTCTGGTGTCGTGGTTAAATAATAATAATAATAATTCCACAGACACTTTGGACACAGTTTTAATGATTCCAAAAGAAATGTAGTGCAGACTGGGAATGTGTGGAACTCTCAGATCTATGGACACAGGTCAGATAGTGGAGCCCAGAGCTCACAGTAACCATGGTGATGCTGTTTTTAGTTGTTATGCTGCAAAGAAGTGGAACAAACTGCAGCAGAGCTGAAGTCAGCATCACATGTGAACATTTTTAAATCAAAGTTAAAGGAACTTTTTTCTCTACTGTATATGATTGAGAGAGATTTATGGTCATGTTGATGATGTCATGTGTTTGTTGATGATTTGAATTGATTTTAATGATGATTTTAAATGTTCTTATTGATTTTAAACAATTGAATGTTTTATCATGTAAAGCACATTGAGTTGCCTTGTGTATGAAATACACTATACAAATACATTTTCCTTGCCTTGCCTGATGTAAATATTTTTAATAATCAAGGTTCTCACCAGTGCTGTTGAGCGTATGGCCCCCCGACATTGTACTTATTCTCCATTACAAAGCGATGGCGCCCCCTACGTTCAATTTTCAGCAACTTAGGGGGAATTTGATGTTTTTTCTTTTTTAATTGGTACCGTCGTGGACACAATAGGGGCTCCCAGGTGTGCACAGGTGGTTTTAACTCTTTCTAATCTGATTAACCCAGAAACACATTCATCAGCCGCACCGTCTATTTAATACGAATGCTCCCATCTTTACCTGAGGACCCCTGCCTCCACTTAGCTGCCCCTGATTTTGCCTGTGTGGTCCTCTGCGTAATTACCGCCCCATATAAACAGTGTAGCTTCAGCCAGACATAGTGTGTACCGTCACATGAAGCTGTTTATAACTCACAGCAGATCATTCTACATGCACGCGCACGGATGTGAATACCGTGTGCTTGAAACGTGTTCGGGCTTAAAGAGACATCGGCTTCGTTCGGGTCGGACGGGATGGGTTCGGGCCGTGTTCTCTCAGGGTGCGTCTTCTATTTTCGGCCCGATTCAAGCTCCACTGTGTGCATCATCCATGTGTGTGTGTTTGCTTGTTCCAATAATACTGCAGGTCTCACATAATACCTCATTTAAATTTGAAAACTGCGTCTTTTGAGTATTTTTATACCAAGCATGAGTAACTCTCTAACTATATTCATCATCACCTTCACCAATTATTTTACTTTTATCGTAAAGTCCTCAGAGTTATACATTTCTACATTTTGTACCACACACGATCCCCCATGCTGTGAAAAATCCCTGGTGAGAACCCTGATTACGTAATGGATGTTTTCTAGGTTCACTCGAAGGATTTAAAATCAAATGTTAGTAAGAGTTTATGTTCATTTATATATTGCTTTGTGTAAATATTTATTAAGTATTGTATCAGACTTCATGTCATGTGTTTGATGGTGAGATGAAGCTTAATGAAGCGTCGTAAAAGAAAGGGTTTATTTCTCCAAAGTCCACAGGTGACAGTTGTTATAGGAGGGGGCGGGGCCAACAGTGACGCATAATCAGTGACTTGCAGTCAGGGTAGGAAAGGTAGGCAGTGCCTACCCAAGGGTGAATTTATTAAGTGTAGCATTTTGTGCGTTTCATAGCCTACATGACTAAACATCGCTATTTCCTGGTACGGCAGAGACGTTGCACAGTCTCACTCTGTTGTAAGGCAGGAGGAGGAGCCAGGAGGAGGCCACACCCTCTCCCAAAAGCACATTGGCTGCTCTGCCTCCATTCCCATAGTGTGTTTTTATGTTTGCACATGTGCAGTCAGTTCCCCAAGATGAAAACCATTTTCCGTGCTATGCTAAATGCTATACGTACGTTCACAGTGCACTAGTGAATTGATATCACGTGACCACTGCTGCTACGTTCTCTAGCTAGTGGGCGGGATAACACTACAGTCAGGATGACAGCACTAGAGACGATAGAGAAACTTTGTTTTGAGGAAAAATGACAGCTTTTAAAAGATGGAGACCAACACCTGAGCTACCAGACCTAGCACTCATAATGGTCCGATTGTCACAGAATCGCGATTTCAGCCAATAGTAAAATTACATTGTAATAGCCTGGTTTCAACCCATAGAGGGAAGTCACAAAATACGACAAATGTTATTACTTTGATCAAGGATCAATCAACAGCACTCCTTCATAAACAATATATTTGATTTCAGCAGAAATCAGTGGTTTTTGGGTTTAGTTTCTCTTTAAAGTGACAGTTCGTATTTTCTCTTTGCTTTTTCCCTCCACGTCTCCACAGTTCATCTGTGCAGGACTGAGAGTGAAAAGATTATCAAAAACAAACTAAACTGTCAAATCAAACATTTATTTTCCAATCACTTTGAAAGCTCTGGGTTTAATTTGGTTTTATTCTCTGGTCTTTTGACACCTCAGTGAGGTTTTTATCCCAGACCTGAGCATCTCACACACACAGTTGGACAAACCTGTGATTTACTCTGACAAGCTCTGAACTCTAAAGCAGACTCACACCAACCATCAGAAATTAATCCTTCATTTTCAGATGTGCAGGTGAGCAAATATAAGAAGTCATTAAACATGGAGGGCCTGTACGACCAAGATGGATTAATGAATCTAGACTTAACCTAACCAAACAGCTGCTCTGGGATTGGGAATATTGCTTAATGATGCCCGCTAACAAAGGGATATCCTGGATTCATTCATCCAGCTTAGTAGTACGGGCACTTTGTTGTTGTTTTATGTATTTTTGTTTGTCTCTGATGTGTTTTTGTGTGTTTTATTGATCAATAAATGTGGTTTTGTTTCATTTTATGGGTTTTTATGGTTGTTCTGTGTTGTTTTGTTTTTTTTTGGATTTTCATTGTTTTCTGCGTGTTCGGAGTCATTTTTTTGTGGTTTTGTTTCATTTTGTTTGTTTTTGTGGTCGTTTTGTCAATTTTTGTTGTTGTTTGATGCCTTTTTGTTTTATTTTGTGTGTTTTTGTTATTATTTGAAGTATTTTTCTTCTTCTTTTGAGTCTCCTTTATTGTTTTGTGTATGTTTGGAGTCATTTACCTTTTCTTTTTGTGCACTTTTGTTGTTGCTTTATGTTTTTTTCTTTCATTTTCTGTATTTCTATTGTCAATTTGTGTGTTTTTTTGTCATTTTCTATCATTTACTTTGGTGGGGCTGCACTAACTTTGACTGACGACCATGTGTCCTAAGTCTGCTTTAGAAAAGCTTTCCTTTCATTTATTTACCTTAGGAACACATCAGTCATTGTAGCCCCGCCCACCAAACAAACAGGAACTATTAACAGATTAATGTTAATGTTCACGCAGGGAAGAAACTTACATATGCAGATGTTAATTGTTACTTTTTAGTCTTATGAGCTCATATATACAGTGGATTTGAAGTCTGGGTTTTAAAATAAAGAGATATTCAGCCGTGGAGATGTGCGTTTTCATGCCAACTCTTCCCTTTCTGGGAAGTGTTATTGTCATTAAAATGGGGGTGGGGGGTGGGGGGTGGGAATAAATCAGGGGTTGCTCTGTGGCCCAGTAACCACACGTTGTGGCTTTGGTTCTGGGGATTCATTAACATCCAAAGGAGGTTATTAGAGGTTGTAGTTGTGTGGCGCTCTCTGTTAATGGCAACTTCCTGTTTGTGTCTGTTCTGCTGCTGAAAGGCCTGCTGGGAACTGACAGCAAAGATTTAGGATTTTAACTCCAGAGGAAGTCTTTTTTTTTAATTATTTTAATCAGCACAACGTGTTTGTCTTTATTGTAAAAGTTGAACAAATCTGCTTTTTAATTAATGCAGTGTCGGTCTCATAGACCAATAAATCAAAGATCTTTTTCTTTGGAAAAAGAAAAGTAAACATTAAAATTGCAGCTGGAAAGTTTGGTGCATTGCATTGTGGGATGTGGAGTCATGCAGATGACGCATAGACGTGTTTTTTTTTCCTTCTTACTGTGATTTCTTGTGTTTCTTTACCAAACAAGGAGGACAGTGATTGGTTTGGCTCCATTTTTTGTTCTAGTTTGAACCCCAAAATAAACATCCTCCATTGTTTAGCCATAACTTTCAGTGAAAACATCAGAAATGTGTTGGGAGGTCACTCTGGCAGAGAAATCACTGTAAGAATTAACTTCTATGTATCCGTCTAGAGCGGAGGTTCTCAACCTTGGGGTCAGGACCCCATTTGGGATCATGAGGGATTTTAAAAACCACAGAAATTGGTTAAAAGTTGCAAATTAGAGTGGCCAAAAATGGACAGAAATAATCGTAAACAAGAAAAAATGGTTCAAATTATCAATACATGCTTAAAAGTTGCATAAATATCCATAACAGCCTGTGATATGATCTGGTTAGATCTGTGAAGCTAAGCTGGTCTGGTCCTGGTATTAGTAGATGATGGAGACCACAGTGTTGGACAGTCGCTGCTGTGGTATCTGTCATTGTGTCCTTGGAAAAGCACTTCACCCACATTGTCCAGTATGAATGTAGTGTGTGAGTGAGTGTTGGTGGTGGTGGGAGGGGCCGATGGTTCACTATGGCAGCCTTGCTTCTGTCAGTCTGCCCCAGGGCAGCTGTGGCTACAATAGTAGCTTACCACCACTAAGTGTGGACTGAAAGAATAAGGTGGAAAAGTGTGGGAAAGGGTTCAAAAGTGCTGAAAATGTTTGGAAAGTTAAAAAAAAAAAACGTGCAGAAAAGACATTGAAATGTGATGTAGAAGTGTCAGAAATGGGAGTAATGTAGCAAAAATACATTAAAAGGAGCAAAAATATGGCAAGAAAAAGATAACTGGTGGAAAAGGTGGTAAATGAGAAATTAAACACCACAGAAATTGGTTAAAAGTGGCCAAAAATGGAGAAAAAAGTGGCAAAAAAAAAAAAAAAAAGGGTTCAAAGTGTAAGTATTGGAACAATCACTGGGAACAATTATTTTCTGGCAAAAATGCATTAAAAGGAGCAAAAATATGACAAGAAAAAGTGATGAAAACAAGTTAAAATATGACAAGTTTGGTGTAGTTGCAGAAAAAGGGTAAAAATAAGCAAAAATGAGCTCAAATTGTTAATAAAATATATTTTTAGTTTGTTGAAGGCATCTGGTGACCCCCTCCCAGTGTCTCGTGACCCCAAATGGGGTCCTGACCCCAAGATTGAGAACCCCTTCATTAGAAGAACGTGCACACGTGTCAATCTGCTACATTCAAAAACACCTGACCCTTTACACTCATTCTATTGGCTGGTGCACTTTAATGTGTGTGTGTGTGTGTGTGTGTGTGTGTGTGTGTGTGTGTGTGTGTGTGTGTGTGTGTGTGTGCGTGTGCGTGTGCGTGTGCGTGTGTGTGTGTGTGTGTGTGTGTGAGTGTGTGATTACCTTGTACTGTTGTGAAGTTAAAACCAAAAATATCAAAAATAAAAACTCTAATCTACATTTATAATAGTCTTATTATTTTAAAGTAGAACTCCACCATTCCTGCTAAGTTTACAACATTCCCACAGTCCTTAAACGTCCCACTGACGTTTGCGTTTATTATCTCTGGTATTTGTAGTTTTTATTCAGCAGAACGCGTTCCCTTAAAGCGCACAGCCCAGATTTAAAAACTACATTTCCCATTTGTCGGTAGCGGAAGTAGTTTGCAGTTGAAGAACCGGTAAGTGTGCAGTGTGTGTGTTTGTGAGGCCGTTTTGTGAACCTCACATGTTTGAAATTGAAGTTAGATATTTGATAAAGCTGCTGTGTTTTAGGTTTTAGAGGAATATAATTATTGAGCTGTGATACGTTTGTGTTCAACATTATTTTATTCATAAAAGCCAGTAGAACCGAGCGGACACACTACAAACACCCAGTAACAACTGGTATAAAAACCACCCTGGTTTAATAATCTCTTAATATCCTTAATACAATAAATAAGCAAAGGGTTGTGTATTTATTTAGGGTTGTTGTTTAGCCTATTTCTGTTTTAATTGTTATTATTATTTTTATTTATTTATTTTTGTTAATTATGAACACGTGGGAGGTAGTTTTTTTTCTCTTTTGTCGTTTTGTGTTTTTTTTTTTGGTCATTGATATTTTATTTATTTGTTTTTGTTATTTTTTTTTTTTAATTCATTTTATTCTCTATTCTGTGTGTCCCTTCAATAATTGCAAAAAAAATAAAAAATCGTATTCTAAAAACTGTCAGTTTAGAAAATATTACTACAAAATTTTTTTACATTTTTTGACTGATTTTGTCTGTTTTTATTTCAGAAATAAATATATTTTCTCCAGCAGCCTTTTTTTTTTAATGTTAATGCTGTCTTTGGAATTAATTCATAAATATGATTATAATTCATATATAATATAATGCATTTAAGTCAGTTAAGTCTTAATTTGGGTTTTAAATGAATGCACCAGTACTGAATGCAATGATCAGTTTAAATTAGTGTTTTACAATTAAAGTGATCAAATACTTTGGTAATCTAGTAATGCATTGATTAATCAAGAAACCTGATAAAATACACTTTAGTTTAATTAAAAGTTAAAATTTAAATTGGCAACAGATAAGACTGATTATTTTACAACCAGTTCGTTTCTTTTTTCAGAAAAATATAAATGTATTTATTAGTTACGTATTATGCAAATCAGAAAAGATAATAATAATTAAAAAAAAAAAAAAAAGCATATTTGTGGTAAAGCCAAAGACGACAAATGCAGGCATGGAAAAAAGAAAGGAAAAATGGATGAATTAGAACTAGTGGTAATAGTTTTACTTTAGATAAACAAGGCTTTAAGTTCATTGATTATTTTTCATAATATAGAATTAGTCACCAGTTGACCAATGAGTAATTTTTCTCAATTAAATCCTAATTTTGCATTATAATCAGTTTATTAACTTTTTAAACTGGGACTACTTTACCCTGTGCGCCGCCATGTTGAAATGACGTCATTGATGACATAATTCACCACTTTCAGTCCATGTAGTTGTAGAGGTGAAACAATCAGGATCATTTAGCAGCTTTGGGTTGATCTAAAAATCAGTAAAAGTTAAAAAGGTCGATGTAAACCTCTTTTGTTTACGGAGAGATGATAAATGAAATCTGTGACCACAGGGGGCGACAGTTCCATCTCTGCTGTTACGTAGACGTCATGAAGAAGAGAAGAAGAGCTCCTACAGTAAATACAGACAACCATTAATGCTGACCCAAGTAGAATCTGTCTGCTGTAAAGAACTGGTGTTCTAGTCAGAAACTGTTGAAGGTTTGGTTTCATGCTTTAAGTCTACAAAACAGCAGAGATGGAACTGTCGCCCCCTGTGTCGGCTCACGGATTTTGTTTATCATCTCAAGGTAAACGAAAGAGGTTTACATTGACTTTTTTTAATTTTTTTTTTTTACTTTTACTGATTTTTAAATCAACCCAAAGCAGCACAAGTTGTTATTTTGACTGAAAAAGCTGCTAAATGTTCCTGATTGCTTCACCTCATATAGAACTCAATCTGCTGAAGGGGCGATTTACGTCATCAATGACATCATTCCAACATGGCGGCACACAGGGTAAAGTAGTCCCAGTTTTAAAAGTTAATAAAATGGTTATAAAGCAAAACAATGAGTTTTGCTAGACATAGATCTACTAATGACATTTAGAAGATTTTAGGCCATATTTGTTAAAACAGTGGAAGATCCCTTTAAAGTTCTTTAATATAATGTGACATAATAAAACCTGATTATATCTGATGGTGAAGGTGAAACGTATGGAATCACAGGAGTGCCAAAATTAAAAGGAAATGCATGTGGAAATATAAAGCGAACCAATAGTACAAATTTGTAAATAAAAAGATAATCAATAATAACAATCAATGACATCATTTCAACATGGCTGCACACAGGGTAAAGTAGTCCCAGTTTTAACAGTTAATAAAACATATATGGTGCATAATAACGTTTTGGTAGACATAGATGTACTAATAAGGACATTTCAAAGGTTTTAGGCCATATTAGTAAAAACAGTGGAGGATGTCTTTAACTTAACAGCACTTACTGTATATACTGTACTACACTATGAGAGGAAATGTGGGAGGTGCAATTTACAACATCTCTCCTATTATTAATGTGAAGGACTCATGAGCTTTATTTATTCCTCCTACTCGACTCAGACTTCCTTTTCAGAAGAAGCAGAAAATAAATCTTCCTGTTTTGTGTTTGAGACGTTACAGTTTCCTGTAACCTTCATCAGATGTGATTACAGGCTATTAAACTTTCTATTATCGTGTTATGCATATGTTAGCGCATTTAAATATTTGTTTTGTTAAAAATTGATTTGGACATTTTTTTTGTATTGATACTATAATCGTGTGGTGAAATATTGCGATATATCACTGAATCAATTTGTTTCTTACACCCTTATATTTATTACCAATTCAGGAGGTGGAGTCTGTCATAATTATGAATGAGAATTAACATTTCTGTCAATCTGACTAATTTTAAATATGTGATAATTTACCAAAACATGCACATGAGCTTATATTCAGTTCAGTGTACAATTGCAATTTCCACTTTATATATAAAAAAATAAATAAATAAATAATTCAAAACTTACCGTCACCATTTCTGTTTTAGGAAGTGAATGTTTTACACCACGACAGCAAGTTGGAGGCCCTGGATTTGTGATAAGTCTCCTGAGATGATTGTGTTTTTATTTTGTGCTATATAAGGTTTCAATGGGGTGAAAAACTCCCAGTAAATCAGTGGTTCCCAAACTGGGCAGCGTGCCCCCTTGGAGGGGGCGTGCCATCATGACAGGGGGACGCAATGGCTTTGAATGGCTTTGCTGAGCATAAAAAAATAGCTTTTTTTTTTTTTTTGAGGAGCCGAGGAGAGTTTTCTTTTATTTTGCAAAGGGGGTGGAGCAGAAAACGTTTGGGAACCACTGCAGTGAATTTCCCTGAGAATTGAGGCTCGGGATTTTGGGAAAAATTAGAAAAGTTAACTTTTCATTGAAATTTACTTCTAATTTCTCGCTGATCCCAATAAATAATTCCTATGAAAAGTACATTTTTTTGAATATCAGAAATTCCAGAACTTTAGTTCCTGTAGAAATTTCCTGGAACCTTTCTGCTCCATGCAACCCTTTCACTATTTATATAAGGTTGAGTTAAATTCTCAGGCTGATAGGAAGTGATTTTTCTAAGTGTTGGACATTGGCTGTAACAGTGTTCACATTCTCCCATTAAAGGTGTGAAACCAGTTGATTGAAACCAGTTCTGACACCAGGGATTTTAAAGACTCTTTGTGTGTCGCATCACGTTTCCTCTGAGCGTCGAGCTTTAGGTTTTTTCCTGTGAAACTGTTCATCAAAGGTCTTTGTTGGCAGGTGAAGTGAAATATATCATTTATTTGACATTAAAAAATTAAATACATCAGATCAATGAAGCTGTTAACTCTGGCATTAAAAAAGAAAAGATGAAGTGTCAGAAATGACCTGAGTCTGGAACAAACCAATGAAAAAGCATTTTTTAGCAGATAGAGCCTGGTGTATAGTATGTATATATATATATCACATGCTAAACTTTAGCTGCTTCAGCAGTTCTTTAGTGTTTCACTGCAGGAACATTTAATGATGCTGGAGAAATATTTAAAAGAGTCGGAGACGGATGGAGCTACAAATCTATTCTAGAATTCAGAAACTGAGTAAATGTAGTGATAGAAACAGACGAGCTGTCATTGTAATAGCTCTCCAACAGGTGCTGCTGTTTGTTTATTAGGACGTCCTGTAGTGACTGTGGTTATTTATCAGGTTTTCACTGAGCAAACAACACATTATAAACTGAATAAATGACAGGCTGTCAGGTGACATCCAGACAGCGTCATTTAAAACAAGTACGGATGAACTACGGCCGTGTCTCCACGCAGGTTAGCACGTTTCTGAGAATTCAGACAAATGACTCGGTTCCAGCGAGTAAAAAAAGACTAGCATTGGACGTGAAACATCAATGTCAGATTTTGGTTTCGGTGTCGCTGCGATACAGAGCCGATACCGAACCTCGTTACGCCCCCTTTTCAAAAAGGTCTCTTGACATGCGCTGATAGAATATCTATGTCAAATCACAGCCTGATTCAATTAGCATTAACTCATTCAGTGCCAGCTGTTTTAGAGCATTTTAACTGATTTTTAAAGACCCACAGAATATTTTGCGTTATGACTATCTTAAAGCTTAAAGTCGCTACTTTCATCAAAAAAACAATATATTTGTAGCTCATTTAGTTCTTCCTTAATCAGCTGTTGAATAGAGAAACTTTTACACAAACCACCAGTTTCAGAGCAAAAACCTGAGCAAACTGTGACTTTGAAGCATTATTTATTTTTTTGCTTTATTGAAAACTTTAACATCTGAACATTTGTTTCCTTCTAAAATGAATAATAATAACACTGAGACAAGGCTTTTAATGGCAAAATTATTATTATTTTACTGTCTGGCTCACATATTTTGCTTTCTGTATTTTGTATCTCCTCCCCCCGTCAATCACACAGACGTAACTTCCTCTTCCTCCCGACACACAGAGATGACCCGTTAGTTAGTTGATGGTTTTATCTCACATGTTGTGTTAGTATGTGGTGCTGTGAGCTGCTGGATACTTCACTGTATCACTTCATAGTTACATAATCTCCCTTTTTACTGGACAATGTCTGCACCATTAATTGTCAGATGCAGTTTTTCCAGGGGATGTGATCTGGAAGCCAAACAAACTGACACGTCTTACTCCTGTTTAGGGTTCGTCCTGAGTTTTGAAACCATATTGACACAGAATTAAGGTGTTCATTTTCCAAATGGGGGCTGACCCCAAGGTTGAGAACTAAGGCCGAATGATTAATCGCATTTCATAAAACGCGATTTTCTGATCGCAAAGGCTGCCATTTTTATTTATTTTTTGGACCGACAAGCTACATCCTTATTGACCCTGTTGCTGGTATTTTTAAAGTTGCTATAATCTTCAAACCTCAGACAAGCATTGATACTGCTGTGCTGCCTGTCAGTCCTCCTTAAGAACACACTCTGTAGACGCTTTTATTATTGTTTTCAGTCCAAAAACTGCACACTACAGTAAAACACACGGATATTTATGCGACTATTGTGATTTTGAGTCAGAAAAGTGTGTGTGCCGCTGCAGAACCAGATGAGTTGTGTATGTTCTCCACGGCTTAGCCTTTAGCCTAGCCGATAGTCCTCCGTGGCACCACGCTTCTGGCAGGCAAACCCGTTGCTTTGGGCCGCTGGGTCGTCTCGACGTAGCAGTCCTAGGCTGCGTTGGTTTCCCCGCACATCGGCCGCTACCGTGTTTCGACTGCCAGCAACATTTAGTTCCAGTAGTGACTTGCGATCATATTTTATTTTTACAGCTAAACCGTTGTGAGTTAATATGAAAAAACATGCATAAATCAACATAGTTAGCCTTGTTGTCACGAACCAGTGCAGCATCAGAGGAACAGATCAATAATTCTACTTTTGCATAATTTTTCATTAAGTTATGTTTGAAATGCTTGATTTGAATAATTGTATTGTTTAGATAGTTGGTCTAGTGTTTTGTTAATATAAAAAAGTTATTTATACTGTTTTATTCATACATTTATAGTGTTTTATTTAGAACTATTTATTTTGTATTTTTCATTTATTTTGTGTGCCATATTGTTAAAAATGTTCAAAAATAAACAGTAAAAAAAGTAAGGTATTAATAAAGTATTGGATCGATAAGAGTAATAGTATAGTAGTATAAACATTCCTAATGATGAAGAGGTAAAGACATTGATTTGTTTGCATTATTAAAATTTACAATTTATTTATTTAAAGTTTGAATAAATCTGAAATTGTTTATTATGAAACAGATTGAATTATTGCTTGTGTTCATTGAAAAATACATGGCAAGAGGCTCTTGGAAAAATAATCACATTTTAAATCGCAATATTGAGTAAAAAAAATTGCAATTAAATTATTTTCCAAAATGGTTCAGCCCTATTGAGAACCCCTGCTTTAGAGGTGGCATTTCACATGAGCAAATTTAACCCAGAAGATTTTATTGAGTTAAAAATATATATTTATTTCACCATTTTGAGAAAAATATCAAGATATTAGTTTTGGTCCATATCGCCCAGAGCTAGTGAGCTCATATTTTAGAATAGTAATAATAGCATATTTTTAATGTATAATATTCAGCAAGGCAGTCATGATGTCACAGTTTGGAAACCACTAGCCTAGACATTCATCTGCTTGTTTTACAGGAAAAATACCACCTATATGACATGGGTCTGGTTTTAATTTTGCATAAAGTCCCACACTGCTGTGTAATCACATCAGAGTTTAAACAACACTTGTTAGACACTCAGGCACGCGTTTTGTGAAAATCTTGTGAAGGTGTGATTTTTGTCCTAAAAACATTTATGCACACATGTATTTCCATGTCAAGTCAGGGCCTGATTTTAAATAAAAAGAGAAAATAAAGGTTCAGATTGTTATTTTTTTCCACTTCATAATGTCAGATTTAGACCATTTTAACTCAATATTTTTAGTCCTGGTGCGTTTTACGTCTGCTTTTTCATCATCAAATCTGAACGATATGTGCTTTATATTTATCTCAGCATCACTAAAACACTATATCTCACTCCTAACTATCATGTTTAATGTCTACATCTAGTTTTTTCTCCCAGTGAATCTGAACAATGCAGTAAAACATGGATTTAGATGTTATTCCATGGTGAAGTGAGCCTAACAGGCATCTCTTTGACTCTCAGAGGAGTAGATCTATAGTAGATCTATACTAGATATATGGCTTCATGCTCTTTCTGGGACTTCTGTGACAGTCGCTCTCCTGAGACTTTGCCTCGTTTGAAGCGAGCGAGGAAAAGAAAACCTGCAGTTAACTCCATGATTGATTCTCCATGACTCCACCACCGCTTTCTTTATGCTCCTTGTGCGCTCGCGCTCTTAAAAAGACTGTTTTTATTCTGCATGACCTGCATCTGTCGTTTTAATTACAGCTTTTAATTACCTCCACCATCAGCCCTGTCGATCCCAGTATAGTGTCTGTCTGCAGGAGGAAAGGCAAAGGTGACAGAGGCTCCTGTGGGAGTCCACAGAGAGACTCGCTCTATTAACGTTTATCTACAGCTACTGCTACATCTACAGATAATGCTGCCACATTAAGTCTCTTCATGATTATTGTGTAATTTCCTTGAACATTTCAACACAATCAATGTCCCAGTTAGTCACCTTCAACCCTGTGCACATATTCTGTGTTGTTCTTTTAAAGGAATTCTTTTTTTGTTTTTACTCATCTTGTCTTTACATCTTAAAGATAGAAATCCTTGTTTTAATCAGAAATAAAATGGGTTAAAAGTGACCAAAAATGGCGTAAAAAGTGGTGAAATGGGATTTTAAAAACCACAAATTTGTGGTTAAAAGTTGCATGAAATATGGGTCAACATATGACATTAGGTGTAAAAGTGGTAGAAAAGTGTTTATAAGTGCTGAACATGTCTGGAAAGTGGAAAAAATGTGTAGAAAAGACATTAATATGTGATGTAGAAATGTCAGAAATGAGAGAAATGTAGCAAAAATACATTAAAAGGAGCAAAAATATGGCAAGAAAAAGTGATGAAAATAGGTTAAAACATGGTGAGTTTGGTGGAGTTGCAGAAAAATGGTAAAAATAAGCAAAAAGGGCTCACATTAAAAAATAAGAAAACATGCATAGTTTCTTGAAGGCATCTGGAAACCCTCTCCCAGTGTCTCATGACACCTAAATGGGGTCCTGACCCCAAGGTTGACAAACCCCGCTCTATGGAACCATAGTCATCTGGGTTCAGTCATAGTTGTGTCTTATGCGTTGCTCTGATCATCAACCTTACAGTTGTGTAGAATTTGTCCTAAAGGTATAAACCCAAATAAATTACAGAATAACAAATTCATTAACTTAAAGGTTGAATGACACTTTCCTTGTACATTAAGTTTATTTTTAAATAATCCCCATTTGAAACAAAAGAAATAACAGGACTCTATCGTTCTTAGCATGTCATTACTTAATTCTATTAAGTTGTACTTAAATTGTGTTTTTAAGTTATGCTTACTTATAAACAAATATAGTTCCATTTACTCAAAAAATATTATTTAAAGTTACTCAAAGGAAGAAAATGTTACACCAACTTGACATAATTAAATTAGTAGAACGTTTTCTATAACTTTGAGTATAAACTACTTAATCTATTTATTTACTTTGAATTTTCGGGTTCCAAGAACAGAGCCCTGAGGAACCCCACAGGACATTGGTACTTCACTCCTCCCAGTAGAACTTAAACCATTACAGTACTTTTACATTTAATACAAAATGTTCTGGTTCCACAGAGTCGGATGCAGCACTGAGATCAATAGAATGAGAACAGAGTCAGTGATTGGTCACTTTGATCAGAGCTGTTTCTGTGCTGGGATCAGAACCAAAGCCTCACTGACATTTGTCAAATATTTTGTTGAAGGTAAAGAATTGACTCAGTTGGTTGAAGACTAACTTGACCATGAATGGGAGGTTCTGATTGGTCCATAGTTAACCAGTGTAATCTGCGATGTTGTTGTTGCAACTATTAATGTAAATTCATCCAATCCCCTAGTATTCTGCGCCGGCCTGCAATTCAGTTCAAACACTGCAAATTTCCGCAACTAAATATTACGGTTGATTCGGTGGCACAAAGTGGCTGAAGTCGATCCACCTTGTGTAAGCCACATCAACTTTCAAAGCCGGCAGCCACCATTTAGTCTGGTTACAAACTGTGTCACAACAGCCAAACTGACTCTTTCGAGCCAAATAGCGTCAAACGTGTCTCACGAACGCAACAGTTTAATGATCTCCTGCTGCTCTAGAAGGACTTTTAAAGGAAATGACGTGATTAAACCTCTACTATTATATATGATCTATGATAGAGCTTCATTACAGGTACCGTCTAAATTGGGAGCAGTGGCTAATATCATTGGTGCTTGCGCCCCCTGGTGGTATGTCCACACACAAATGTACAAATGAGACTCTTTGGCAGGAAAAGTGTTTGTAGCAAAAGCCATGAGTGCAGTGATTAGAACCATTTATTTATTTTGGTTTTGTTCTGAAAACTTAAACTGATTCTCTGTAATATTCTCTGCACTGGAAAAGTTTGAAATGTGATGAAATAATCCATATCTGGTTAAATTATTGTGAATCTCAGCTCTTTTCTGGATTGTTATGAAATCATTCAAAGGAAATCAGGTTTTTTTTGGGAAATTGATGAGTTTAGGCACAAATATTGAAAATAATGAAGCCTCGAAATGCTGCAACTTTTATCGCAGTTTTCTGAAAAAGCTGCCACAAAATCAGGAGTTTTAGGAGGCAACATTCACAGAAATTGGCCGTGAAATCCTGGAGAGGCTGATGGAGGCATCTAGTGTTCTTTTATTTAACAGAGGTTTCACAGCAGCTACTTCAGGGATGTTGGTAATAATCAGTTAATGATCTGACACTCATCATTAATCAGTTTTTAAAGAAGTTTTAGGTGTTGGTTGATAGATTTAGCTGCTGAAGACTTAAGCATATCATTGTTCTTTTTACTGTCCTTTTTTTGACAGGACGTGTGATTCATATTGTTTTATGATTAAATAAAATACGCAATGCTCTCACTTTTTAATTAGGGATACATTTCCACTTTAAGTTATCTTGATTTTTCAGTCCATTAACTTCCAGTCCATTTTAATCTTTTTTTTACTTCCTGATGTGAAACTGGGCAGAGGCTCTAATGAAGGGTCTCTGTCATGGTGTCGGTCCACCCTCTCCATGTTCTTGGCTAACTGAACTCATTAGCAGAGCTACAGGTGGGGGGGCAGACCTGTTGGGACCCATCTGGGGCCACTTTTCCTCCTCTTTTTTGGCGCTGAAGAAGCTTTTACTGCCAAAGCTGCTGTCACACAGGCCTCAGGCTTAATCAGTCAGTGTACCATCCCTGCTGACCCCCCCCCATCTTTGATCACTCTGTCACAGAGAAGTCTCATTAGTCCTCTGTGCCCCGCAGAAATTAAACTTGTCTTGTTATTTTTCTCTGCCTGCTCCCCTCAGGCCCCCCCCCCCCCACTGTGATCATCCATCCATAGCACTGGGAGGAAGCCCCCCCGGGTGAAGGTAAGGAGACATCCAACTTCACACTGCTTTTAAACTAAGATGTTGTTCATTTTTTCCTTTGATATGTTTAAAGATTTAACATTGACACAGCACAGGAGTGCTAATGTGGCTAACGGCTAGCTTCATCCTGTAGTGATGTAATGAGTTCTGTGCATGGCTTGGTTTGAAACATCCCATAATCTCTCCTCTGATAAATGTTCCTGAAAAAAAAAAAGAATGTAAATCTGCATCGATGACGCACTTTAATATTCACTCATAAGTTTGTGGTCAGCAGAACTTGTCCGTCATAATTTTAGACATGAGGGGGAGTGGAAAGATTACGGCATACAAACATTTGCAATCATATATTGAACCGTTCGGTACGGCATCCACGGTTCAATACTGACTTGTACGGTTTGGCGTATTGGCTCCGCCCATTGTCTGTCTTTCTAAATTGGCCATGACTGTGTGCCTGTGAGTCAGTGCACAGGGTAGTGTTGTATCAATACTAACAACACCGTGTTCATCTCTTAATATATTTATGGTTCATCTTCAGTTTTTTTTCCCTCGCCTGTTTGAATTGACACAACTTTATTCACTGATGCAGACACACGTGTAGCCCCTCCCCTCAGCTGCAGCTGCATACTAATAGGGCCTTATAAATGACAGAATCGACCAATGAAAACGGTTAAACATGAAACGCCGTCACCGTGAGGCAAGGAACGTTTTTTTTATGGGGAAATGTTGCCCCTCCTGCCCTGGCTGCATTAAACTCTGTCTAAAACACATCAAACTCTGTCTAAAATTGCCAAAAAAGAAGAAATTCAGAATTTATCGACTGCACTGAATCCATTTCACAGGAATTACAAAACATTGTCAATCAATTTCACATGAATTACAGGGAAGTAAAACAAATTGTATACTACGCACACACACACTGTAAATTAGTAAATATTCACTCGTCACCTATTGTCTCATTGTACTGTGTATGTACTGCATTATCTCTGTGTTTCGTGTGTATATATATATATATATATATATATATATTCGTCATGTCTCGTATGTTACAATTTAAATAAATAAATAAGAATTGACATTTGGTGCCAGTGAATTGATAACGTATCTCAAGATGAAATCTCTTGATATATCATTGTATTGATATTTTAGCACACCCCTAGTATGTTATTAAGTTTTGTTTATTTTATATCATACAATACAGTGCTTCCTGGTTTTAGTCCGTGTTCAAAACAAAAGATGAAGCATTGATGGTGCATTCAATGTGCCTCAGAAACACAGGATAGAATGAAATATGACATGAAAAAATTGACCCTGAAAACAAGAACAAGTGGGTCAGAAAATGAATGAATGGATAAAATCATGGATTTCCAAGCACGCAGTGACCGAATCATCTCCATTAGACCCTAAATGATACCGATGCACAATGAATGAACCAACACTCTCGCCTCGTGCATGTTTGTATCTAGATAATCACAATTACTTTATTAATCCCAGGGGGAAATTGCTTTTGTTACAACCACTTAAAAAAAAGTCACAAATAAAAGAATAAAATGTGAAACAAAGATGAAAGAAAAAATAAACGTGAAATATGTATAATTAGGTAAAAAAAGAGTTAAAAATAAGGTTTAGATTCACACACATTACAGCAGTAAAAAATAAAGTAAGATAGATAATACTACTAATAATCATACAAATATGATTTAGATATATACAACAATCAAGCTGTGAGGTTACAGTGATGAATTATACAGTTTGATCTCCACAGACAGGAATGATCTCCTGTGGCGTTCTGTGGAGCACTGTGGTTGGATCAGCCTGGTGCTTAAGGTTCTAAAGGTGCTGAAGGTGCTGAAGGTTCTAAAGGTTCTAAAGGTGCTGAAGGTTCTAAAGGTGCTGAAGGTTCTAAAGGTGCTGAAGGTGCTTCTGTGACTAACACATCATGGAGTGGGTGGGACTCATTGACCAAGATGGTCTTCACCTTGGATAGGCTCCTCCTCTCTGTCACCACTGTCAGAGAGTCCAGTTTAATCCACGTCACTGACCTTGTGGATGAGTCTGTTGAGTCTGTAGGTGTCTGTGACCCTCAGTCTGTTCCTCCAGCAAACAACAGCGTAGAGGATCACACTCACCACCACTGACTCATGAAACATCCTTAGCATTTTTCTTCAGATGTTGAAGGACCTCAGCATCTCAGAAAATAGAGGAGGCTTTGGTCCTTCCTGTAGAGGGAGTCAGTGTTCCTCCTCCAGTCCAGTTTACTGTCAATCACCACTCCAGGTATTTGTTCTCCTCCACAATGTCCACACTGACCTCCTGGATGGAGACAGGTCTGACTGGCCTCTTGGTTCTCCTCAGGTCCACAATCAGCTCCTTGCTCTGTCACATTGAGCTGTAGATGGTTCAGCTCACTCCATGTGACAAAGCTGTCCACAGCAGTCCTGTACTCCACCTCGACCCCCTCCCTGATACATCCAACCACTGCTGAGTCATCAGAGAACTTCTGGATACCGATTCATCTCCACATGCTTAATTTAGTTGGAAAAATGTCAGTGACTGCCCTCTAGGGGTTGAAACCAGGCCATTACAATTGCATTTTTATTGGCTGAGAATGGAAGCCGATGACATGTTTGGAGGCAGCTTTGGTCACAAACCACCACCGTTGGCCCCGCCCATCCTTTAAATATGAGCACCGTATAGCACTGCCCATGATCCAGGCTTTTCTTTGAATTTCCAGCTAAAATCTCAGGGTTTAGTTCCACTTTAAGGAGGACATGAAAGGAGAGCAGCTTAGAATGGTTTTGGGGTGTTTATAGGTTAACCTGTTCTAAAGCGCTGAGGTCAGCATGACGCCTGTTGGAATAATTAGCTTGTTTTTAAATTCATGTGAATGTTCTATTAAAGGAAAATCTTTCCTTTCTTTAAGCCGGTATCAAAGCTAATTAATGTCATTATAACATGCACACAAAGGCACAGTGTGCTGTGATATTTTTCCCTGCAGTTTGACTGAAAGGATAGAAAAGTGTTAAATATTACTGTGCTGCTGTATAATCTCAGTCACACACTTGATTAAAGCCTTTGATAATATTAGCCGCCTCCCTCAGCCGTTTCCATGGAGACGAAATAGAGGAATGTTTGAAAACTTGTGAATCTTTTTTGAAAAGAACTTTTCAATGGCGTGTTGTTGGAGTAGGTCCTCCATCGGCTCCAAACGGCCTCTTGACAGATGTCGGCTCAGTAAGTGCTCATTTACTTTAATTGTGCGTCTTTATCCATAATGTGCAGGAGAACACTCTGACATGGAGTGTGTGCTCGTCTCCTCTGACTCACTGACCTTCAGATGGATCACATAGCAGGAAACGGCATTTCTATCAGCTAATGGGACCAGCTAATGTCATGTAGCAACAGTTTCCTTGTTGCATTACTGTTGCAAAAACACATCATTATGAAGGGTAAATAGGGGTGGTCCGACCTAAACTCATTTTCCTTATTAGTGGAGGATCTTCCTCTTCTCCTCATGGTCTGAACTCTCTGAGCCCAGTAGGATGCTGTCTGACAGCTGGTGTCCCTGAAACAACATCTAATATATAATAACAGTTATGTTAGTATTTAAAACTATGCAGCGATATCCAGTCCAACAGCAGCAGCCGTTCTTAAAGTGACACCAACCATCCCATAAACACTCTTTAGATCAAATGTGTCAAACTCAAGGCCTGGGGGCCAAATCCGGTCCTTTAGATCAGACATGGGCAACTGGTGGCCCAGGGGCCACATGTGGCCCTCGGCCTAATTTTATGCGGCCCCTAAATTACGTGTACAAAATGACAGAAAGATACACAAAACAGGAGAAAGAAAACATTAAAAAATGCAAATAATTACAACATTGCAGGAAAATACAGGAAAACCCACAGTACTAACGAACAAGCAACACGACAACAGAAACACACAAAAAAATACTCCAAAAAAATGCAAAATGACACAAATATACAATGTGACTCCAAAAAACATATAATTTACAGGTAAAATAAACGAAAGAACTACAGAAAGACACAAAATGCCTCACAACGAACAAGACAACAACAAACATACACAGAATGAGAGAAAAACACAAAAATGCCTGTCAATGCTCAGATCGCTCATTATTATAAATGCCATGACCTGAATGTTGATCATGTGACCCTCTACTCTGATCAAGCAAAAACATTTTTTTTGGTCCACTGCTTTAGATTATCCAATTTAACCCACAGGAAAAAAGTAAAAATGGAAGAGAAAACAATGATTGCATACAGTACATTACCAAATATTTAGAGAGTAACTAAACCCCAAACCCACTTTTTTCTGCTGAATACATATGTATTTAGGTATTAAGTGTTGATTGATCCTAATCCAATTTTTAACATTTTAGTGAAAGTCTTTTAATTTTGCGTATTTCATTGTAAAATGTCAGTTACTGACCTCTAAGGGTTGAACAGTTGAAATTTGCTATTGGCTGAGACACACACACACGACCATTGAGCATTATCAATTATCAGCCCCACCCCTCCTATAAATGCTGAGAGGAGGGAGGAGGGTTTCCTCCAATCACAGCCCTCAGTGAGCATTGATTGACAGTCTAAATGAGGAAGTCCACTGTGTTCCGTGTGAAACAGCTGCTGTAGCGGTGATGTTTGTGACTCTCAGCTTCTATAAAGATCAGATTATGTGCTAATCAGAGGGTTCATCAAACTGTATGTATTTACAAACACGTGTGTGTATTCCCGTCTGTTTCTGCGTGTGTGGATGTGCATGTACGTCTTATAGCTGTGTGTGTGAGGTGGGGGGAGAGTGGGGCTGTGTGTGAGCTTCATGTCTGTGATAGTAGTGACGTATCTCAGCTGTGAACTCTGTGCAGCTCTGACCGGCTGCCTGACTGGGCGTGTCTTAGTGCTTCGAGAGTAACGCCCAAAATCAAGGCATTTTTTAAATTTCAGCCCGAGTGGCAGGTCAGCAGATCAGTTCTAGGGCTGGGCGATATGGAACAAAACTCATATCTCAATAATTTTTCTCAAAATGATGATATATTATATAAATCTGGATATTTTGAATTCAAGTAAAGTCATACCAAAAACAACAATACTGTTCTCATTCAAAATGCCACACAGGCTCATTTTTGAACAGTTGCACAACATGTGCCACTTTTGGCTTTTTCTCCTCTAAAAGACAGCACATGTGAGTGAGTTCTGTAGTGTGTCTTGTTTAGGGGAAGGTGTGTGGTAGGACGCAATCATCTAACTTTTCATGCTGTAGCAAAAGCAGCGACTCCTAAAATGAGTATTTTAACATTAAATTAATTATAAAATATATACAGTATATCCATACAGCCGATATTGTAATTTTATATATCGCCAAAATGTAAAGCTCAATATATCTTGAATCTCGATTGCCCAGCTCTACTTTGTTCTATTGGCTGTACGGCTCAGATTAGAATGTTAATTATATGTGGGGTTAAAGTTGAAAGTTCTCTTCACTTGTGTCCCAGAGGTTGAAGTAACAGCTGAACTGGTGAATTCCTTTAATCTCTAATTATTATGGCCTTTACCTGATGTTGGCTACTCATGCCACACATGGAGTACGAGCGACTCTTATTATTTCACTTCCATGTGAGCCCCCGGCCCCCAGGAGCTGTTCTTCCTCTGATTATTCATTTTATTCACGTTGCTGTTAGCCTGGAGGCAGAACAAGAGCCTTCAAAAGCAGCGCCACATTATCTGCCATCACTATTTAATTGCTGTGGTGTTTGGGCGCACTAACGCAGGGAGGTGAGCAGGTGCAATTACTACTCATTTGATCAGCTGTGAGATAGCAACTGTTGCTAATGTGGAAACATGTCGTTCACAGGAAGGTAAAATCCCATCAATAAAGGGCTCAGATTGACCGTTAGCATCACCACCGACACCGTGATGTCATCATCATAACGTCAATGCATGTGCACGGCACAAGGGCGGTAGGATAGGCGTCACATGACGGATATCAGTCGCTGTGGAACCGTTGCTAAAATGTCCTTGATTTTTGTGAGCAATTTTTATTTAATTTAGATTAAAAAATGTTGGATTTTGGAAACGTTCTAAGTTCTTTCAACACTTTGGGGTTAAAAACAACTGCTGTAGTGTTATAACTAAGCGTGTATTAGTTGTTCAAAATCAACAAATAAAAAGTGTCAGTCTTAGTCCTAACCCAGGCATGAGATGACCGGAAATTATAAAAAAAAACTATAGAAATAAATCTAGTCAGGAGCCTCTAAATCAGCGTTTTTCGACCTTGGGTTTGCCAGAAATTTCTGAAAATTTTAAATAAGATTTTTGAAATGTTTTTATTATTATTATTTTTATTTTTATATTAAAACAACACACAACCTTATAAATGTAGAAAATCTGAGTACAAGCAAGATCAAAAAATAATTCTAGAAAAAAGTGTTTTTGGGGTCACCAGAAATTCTTAATTTGAAAATGTGGTACGATCCAAAAAAAGGTTGTGAACCACTGTGTTTTTTCCACCTGTTTACAAAATGTGATTATTTAAAATTTGTGTTTGGGGGGGGGGGGGGACTAGAGCTAAACAAGTTTCAGAACCACTGGTTTAAGAAATAATGGTTTGGGACAGTTCTAGTTCCTGAGCTGTGATGCAGCACATCTACACGCTATGGAACCTGATACATTGACTAGAATGGAAACGTATCAGCTCTGCCGCCGTTGTGGAGCGTAACTGCAGCCGTTAACCGATCCAGTTTCCATTCTAGTCATGTGTAACTAAATGTACGAAGCAAAATCGCATAAGCACAAGCAAGAGCATTTGCAACTACGATATTACACATAGATGTAGTACTTTGTTTTGTTTTTTAACCATTGGAAAGTGAAAGTAGTCTCAAAGCATGTCACAGTATGCAAGTAAAGATTCGCCTCTGTTGAATTATTGTAGAAATAAGGTGATAGAATCCCAGAAGGCGTCATGGTGGTGCCACCGTACATGTCAGCTGTTCACCTAAAGCTCGTTAGAAATCCAGAGAATGTCTCTGAAGGGACAGAAACATACGCCGTGCACTGGAAACGATGCTACATTAGATCCAAGGTGAAGTGCAGCGTGTGATTTCACATGCCTTACATGTTACATGCATATTTAACCGAGGCGTGACTTTGAGATCTTGCTTGGTTACATGTGATGCATTATTCAGCAAAGCTCCATCAGACTCTGTGGGGGCCACAAACCAATCACGTGGAGCACAATTGACACTTAAAGCTGTTTTCCACCAGATAAATTACATGTGCTGCTTTTTTTCACTCAATATGTGCAAAGTGGAAGGAGAAAACAACGTCTGGACACGTTAGCACACGCTATCTACAGCAGAGATTTAAAACTGATCGACTGAAAGCACAAGACTGTTGGCAACGCAGATTACCATAGCTAGTTAGCTCGATGTGTTTTATTAAACAGAGTAAGGTAGCTCCTACTAGGTTCATTTAAACAATGTACCATGTACTGCATATATTTGAGTTATTTTCATTGTTGCAAGAACTTCCTGTCCCCTGTTCATGGATGAGTTTGCTGAACTGCTGTCAGTTGTATGCACTGAATACAACTTTTTAATAATAACAGGTGACTTTAATATTCATGTAGACAATAACATGGACAATACTGCCAAAGAACTGTATGCTTTAATTGGTCTTATACATGTGACTGGTCCGACACACACTCAAGGTCACACTTTGGATCTGATTATCTTTAAAGGTGTTGATGTAAGAGACTTAGCTCTATCTGATCATTTCTGTGTCTTTTTTTGACCTACAGACTGTAACATCTGTTCCCCCAACTTCTGTGTGTTTAAAGAAACGGTACATAAATGACCACACAAGTGCACAGTTTATGGAAACCATAGCAATGACACCAACATTGAGTGCGGAGACAGTTGATGATCTTTTGGATGAGTTGAATACAAAAGTCTGTAATGTCATAGATGTGGTGGCTCCAATCAAAACTAAGAGAAAACCAAACACACAGAAAACACCTTGGAGGAGGACTGAGATAATGCAGAATTTGAAATCTGACTGTAGAAGAGCTGAGCGTAAATGGAGATCAACAAAACTCCAAATTCATCTAGAACTATACAAAATAAGTCTGTGAAAATTCAATGATGGCTTGTTCAAAGCAAGGCAGCAATACTTTTCTGAAATGATTGCTAAAAATGTCAACAACTCTAGCACCCCCCTCCCCCCCGATCAGATAGCCCCTGAATTACTGTCAGCTGGAAAATACAATTAATTTGCTGTAAATTTCAATGTAAAAATACAATCAATAAGGTCAAACATCAGAACAAACCAGCAAAATAACAAAAAGCTTGAACAGCTTCATCCACTGAGGGAGGAGTCAACTACAATGTTAGTTTATTACAGTGAACCCAAAAACAATAGAGGAAACTGTTCAACAGCTGAATCCATCAACGTGTTGCCTTGACACAATACCCTCAAACTTCTTTAAAACTGTTGTAAAGTCAATTATCACTGATTAGTGTCAAATAATTAACTGCTCATTCCAATCAGGCACCGTACCAAATTTTACAGAACTGTAAGGTTGATTATCAGAGCTACGCAGATGACACACAACTATATCTATCACTGAACCCAGATGACTATGGTCCCATTGAGGTGTTGTGTGACTGCTTAGAAAAAGTAAACTGAGTGAAAACTTCCTTCAACTAAACCATGACAAGATGGAGGTGATTATCTTTGGTAACAAGGAAAAGAGGACTGCTGTCAGCAAGTATCTGAGTCTGGATCTTTAGAAGATAAAGACCAAGTCAAAAACCTTGGTGTTCTGATTGACTCAGATCTGACATTCAGCATCAGATCAAATCTATCACAAAAACATCTTCTACCACCTAAAGAACATCTCCAGAGTGAAAGGTTTAATGACTCAGAAAGATCAGGAGAAACTGGTCCATGCTTTTATCTCCAGCAGACTGGACTATTGTAATGGTCTTCATCAAACATCTACAGCTGGTTCAGAACGCTGCAGCTCAGGTCTGAACCAGAACAAAGAGGTCAGAACACATTACACTGGCTCCCAGTCAGCCTCAGAGGAGACTGTAAAGTTCTGCTGCTGGTTATAAATGTGTGAATGGGTTTGGTCCAGAATACATTAGTGAGATGTTAGTCAGGTATGAACCCAGCAGGTCTCTGAGATCTATGGACACAGGTCAGATAGTGGAGCCCAGAGTTCACAGTAACCATGGTGATGCTGCTTTTAGTTGTTATGCTGCAAAGAAGTGGAACAAACTGTAGCAGAGCTGAAGTCAGCATCACATGTGAACATTTTTAAATCAAAGTTAAATGAACTTTTTTTACTCTACTGTGTATGATTGAGAGAGATTTATGGTCATGATGTTGATGTCATGTTTGTTGATGATTTTAAATGATTTTACTGATGATTTTAAATGTTTTTATTGATTTTAAACAGTTGAATGTTTTATCATGTAAAGCACATTGAGTTGCCTTGTGTATGAAATACGCTATACAAATACATTTGCCTTGTCGCAGTGTATTTTAGATTTAGTTCAAACTCTTTGAACAGTTTCAATGAAACATTCCAGCACTTTTGACCCCAAACTACTACTTTACCACATTTATTGTGCTATTCCACATATAATACATGATCTTTGTGTTGATATATTGTTCCTGGAATGAATATTTCACAGATATATCATACTAGATCAGTGTGTGGCATTGTTGTAGGTTAGTCTTTTTCTCTCCCAGTGTCTTGGCTAGTTTTCTGTGCCTTGCCCATGTACTGACAGGTCTGTAGTTTGATGGGATTTTTCCTTTTTTGTGTCCTTCGTCAGTATAAATGTTGTGCACTGTGTCATGGACTGTTCTGTCCCTCAGGAGCTGCTTCATCTGTACCGCAGTTAGAATGCTGTTAGCTTCTTTAGCCAGTAGGTATGGATCAGCAACTCTAAAACACACAGAATGATGATACAAAAACACACAATCTCCACTTCACATACCCCCATCCATATAACCTACTCAAACTCCTACTGCTGAAGGCATCAGTTTCACTCCCCCTGGTACTTCTATATAGTTTCTCTCTTGAATATTGTTTTGAAATCAAAGTTTTGAGAGGAATATGCAGCTTGTTGTATCTTTTAAACTATGCAACACTGTATTGTTCTGCTGAATTCTCATGTGTAGCGTCTGTCTCGGCCTCTAACTGTTTCTTCCAAAGGGGGCGGGTTCTCATGTACTGTATGGTGAGGCCACTCGGACTGAGACATAGCCCTGTTCTGCGCCGTCACCGGTTCTCCTGATCTACGTCATTTCTGGTACTTCCTGTGTTTGATCCGCTCTGAGAGCGCTTGTGTTCACAGTGAACCTAATCACTCTAGACTTTGATTAGAAACACAGAAACAATCACTCTAGAATTATCCTGTTTAATCCGCTCTAGACTTGGTTTGTGTTCACACAGACCAAACCAGGAGGACAATTGGACCTGAGAATTTATCCCAAAATAAAATCCTTATTTTTTTTTTTTTTTACTTTGAAAACTTGATTTTTTTATTTCAATTTTTCCCCCCCTCCTTTAAAAAAAAAAAAAAAGACACTGGATTAAATTATTTAAAGTATTTTCTTTTAATTAAAAAAGTAAAAACAAATTTCCGTATTGGGAATAAAGTGCAGCTGCAAAGCTTTAACAAAGAATGTTAAAAATAACAACTTTCCCAACCAAAAATGAATCCCTTTAGATTTTTAAATAGAGAAACTTGCATTAGAAAAAAAAAGGAAATTAATGAACTTCACACAAAATTCACATTAAAAAAGAAGAGGTTATAGCGGGGGTCTATCACTTTAAACGTGTTTGAAACCTGTTTTTTTTAAGTTATTAAAGGGACCATGTCTTTAGCAACGTGGAATACCTCCACATCTGTAATCCTTTTCCACGTCGCTTTGGTGGCGCTAAGTACTACGGTGGCCTGGAGGAGCACCGCCCAAACACAGCCAGGGGAGAAAAACTCATGCCGTGTTTATCCTCATAAATGGAAAAATTGATTTCCCAATTTTGACTTGTGTGAACATTCACAGTGCCCAGGCCTAGAGCGGTTTAATGTAGATGTAAAGCAGTGAGGAGGACCAGGCATGTGTGGACATTTAACAAAACTCACCTCGATTAATGAGTTTAATGATGAGTGGATTCTAGTTTACTCCCACTGTACTGTACTGACAGTACAACAATGTGAAGTCTACTTTTATCTGCAGTTTAAGGTCTTTGTGAACCTTTCCGGTCTCATCCTTTATGATAAACTATCATTATGCCCTGAGGGATTTGCTTTATGTTCTCATGACTGTAGAAAACTCTACATGAGCATTTTGTGTATCCTCAGAGGCAGTTGAGTTATCATAAACAGTCTATTGTCTGAGATGGAGACATGTCCTCAGTGGACTGTGCTACATGTTGGTCATGGTTTATTGACGAAGGCCATGGGCGTTTATGGAGGAGCCTGAAGCCTCCACACTCTGACAGCGTCTCACTCTCCTTAGTACAGTCTGTTGCTCTGGCACAGCAACTCAAACGCAGCCTCTCCTGAAAAGGCCTTGAGTTACAACAGCTGTGCTTTTTGTCTTATGTTGGGCCATACTGTTTACTGTTTTAAAAACTTCACCTGCAAAAAGCGTCCAGATGGATGGCACCGAGCATGTGTGTGTTCCCATGCCATCTGCTCATTATCCCAACAGACCTCCTTCCTGGCCTAAATGGAGCCGAGCTGCTATTGGCCCTCTAGGGAATGAGTCACACACACACAGACACACACACACACGGCTGGTTGGCTATCGTGTCACGACTACCGCAGCCTTTTACGTTTCCTTTGTGATGCTTCTGCAAATTTTATTCCATTTTTATTTCCTATTTAAAGTGCAAAAAGTGCCGCACTGCAGATAGAATGCTAACATATTCTTCAAACTAATATTTCTACCTGTGCATGAACTTTGCACAAAACTTCTTCAAAAACATCAAACTAGAACAGTTACACAGCCCAGATTTAAGGTACAAACATGTTATATTTCAGCAATATTAGCATGTTGACCTTTCCTGGCAGTAATTGAGACCTTTGGAGATTGACTCACTGATCTAAATCCTAATGCTATAGATAAAGTTACTGTATGCTGGATTATTAAGAAATAAAAACAAAGATCTGAAATAACATAACACACAAAAACACACAGTCTTTGTTGTTTCCTGTGTTAATGCTCTGATTGGTCATTATTCTTCTGTTGACATAAATGTTGATCATGTGACTCTCAGCTCAGATTCAATCACATGTTTGAGGCCCCGCCCCTGTGATAATAGTTGCCCGTGTCTGGAATCAATGATGTAAGCTTGTTAGCGTGAGTTAACAACTTTACCTTGGAGTTTTTACAATCTTTAATGGGGAATTAGGAAGTGTAAGAGCCATTAAATGAAAGCAGTTGGTGTTAGCGATTGTGCTATTAGCGCGACACAGACATCGGGGGTAGATTGTGTCGTTTAAGGGACATCCAAACATCTATAGAGTTGATAAGTGCTTTGCTACAGTTGTCCATAGCGTCTGTAAGTGCACGCTGAGTGTTGCACATGTAGCCACCCTGATGCTACTCTATAGGGCCTAATGTAGGTCAATTTCACTTAAGCTAGCAGAGTAGCACATTTGCAATAAATTACTTGTGGGCAGTGCATTATAAATGGATTCAGAGCTACAGTCCAGAGTGTAGCCTCGGTGTAATTTCCAGACATGGAACATCTGAAACCATCCGCCATAAACATGCACTCCACATTTCTCCCATTACTTCCTGGCAGGAAGTGGTCCCATCGGTCCCTCTTCTTGGTTAATGGCGGCTGAGTGGCTCTCAGGCTGCTTGTATAATGACCCATAATGCATAAAAACTTACCTACTGGGTAATTTTCTACCTCTTTCAGCTCTAATGTACATTCAAGAGTCCTTTCCAAATGTGTCATTCAATCCAATGTGCTGTGCAAACCAGAGAGAAAAAGACAAAAAACCCAGTGGAGGAGGCGGGGACAGCAGAGGAAGAGCGACGACTGTTTCTCACTTGTGTTGTTGATAGATTAAATCGACTATTGCAGAGAATCAGCAGCACAGATGGCATTAAACGCTTTACAGAGAAGGAGTGACACGAGAGAAACAAGTCATTTGGTCAATTTATAATGAATGAAAATAAGTAAGTAGTAAGTAATATTGCTTATTTTACCATCATGATGAAGCAAAACCAAACCAACGCTGACTATTTTTGTCAGTAGCCAGAATTAGTTTAAATGAAAAACTAATTCTGTGATCATCATTCAATCATGTGATTGATGATGTCACACGTAAGCATCCCATTGTTTTCTATTGGAGTGAAACATTCAGCCTGATTTTTACATAACTTAGTAGCTTTTTACAGAATTCAGCCTGTTTCAGATAATTCAGTAACTTTTTAAATCATTTAGCAGCTTTTTTTCGAACCCAAAATGACTTCTATCCTCTTCAATAGTCTGTGATTTACTCACTAACTTCAGCCACCAGAGCATGTCAGCGCACTGTTTAAGGGAGCGTAAAGGCCCCTTAGTAGAGCTCTTCTTCCCTGCTTCATTGTCTACTACCAGACGTCAGAGTTGGAACTGTCGCCCCCTGTGGTCACAGATTTATTTTGTTTTTATTCTCTTTGGTAAACAAAGATTATTATAATTAATTGTAAAGTTTCTCTTTCAAAAAAAAAAAAAAAAAAAAATATGTAATCCAACTACTAATTTATTATTTTTAAATGAAGTGTAAACTTTTCCTGCTTTTCATGCACAGTTACAAACTGAAGAATGTTTTTTTTTTTTTTTCTTAATTGTATAATTTTTACTTTATTATTTTTTTTCTTTTTAAATTAAATTTCTTCATGTCTGAAATAAACATAACATAATAAGGTCAGGTTGGTTTCTCCATTTAAGAATTTGATTTCCGTTTTTTAGTCTCTGTCTATTTTTTCGAGTATTATTATTATTATTATTATTATTATTATTATTATTATTAATATTATTATTATTATTATTATTATTATTATTATTATTATGTTTCAACTCCAAGTTGCTCCTCAGGCTTTGTTGGAGCCTCAATCCTTATCGCTAAATATCTGCAAAACAAACTACCATTTAAAAAAACTAATTCTAACGTATTCATGATTTTTCAAGTGTTATTTGTTTACTTTGTTGTTGGTTACAGTAAATAGTTTCCTGTTGAACCATAACTTAATGAGCCATTCATAGTTTTACTTTATCATCCGTGCATGACTCGTGTATCATTTAAATGAAGCCTCATATTTGTCTTAAAGCAGCCCAAGCACTCACTCTATCAGTGGTTTATCAATCACACAATCCAATCAATCCATATCTTTCCATAATTCATTGCATGTATTTATCTTTTTGATCAGGAATCTTCTGGCTCGTCTTCTCTCAATAACAGCATTATTTATTAAAGTAATCATTGCCATCAATTTTATTGTCTAATTAAGTTTCAGTTTTTATGTTTAGGTTTTGCTTGTTTTTCATATATAAAATGTTTTTTTTTTTAGATGTTTTTAAATACAGAGGATACATTCAGAGCATCGTCACTAAAACTTTAGTTTTATATAATATAAATTAAATCAACAAATCTAAGTTCAATAGCATTTGCTTGGGGAAAAAAAAGCACTAAGTTATGCAAGATTGTCCTTAAAATGTAAAGATCCTGAGGTTTAAACTTATTTTTCTATTTAAGAATTGCAGCAGTTTCCCTCAGAGCTTTGTACTTTTATTTAGAGAGGAGTCGAGAGATGTTCTGGAATCTTCAGAACACAATAAAACTTTGAGTTTGGAATACAAGTTTAAAGTTATTCAGACAATTCCAAGAAGCTGCCAATACTGTTGGTCAATGAGGATTAACTGAGCCTGGCTCATTATATTCAGACTAAACTCCTGTTGGTTCACATGGAGGAGCTCATCACACCATCATTGATGAACGTTATCAGACTCAAACTCAGCAGAGAGTCCATGGTAGACTTTCATTATTAGTTTATTCAATGATGAAACACAACCACAGGTCATGGATGAGTCGTTTCATGTTAGGTTGAGCAGCACGCGCGTCTTCTTCAAAGTATGTTTTATTCCAAATCATTCTTTCTATCACTCAGGAAAGGAAAAGTAAAGCTCTAAAGCAGCTACAGTTGCCAAAAAGCATCTGCAGTTATAGTTTTTTTGTTTCTATATTTAAATCAGGGGTCACCAACGTGAGGTCAC
This sequence comes from Gouania willdenowi, assembly GCF_900634775.1. Taxonomy (NCBI): domain Eukaryota; kingdom Metazoa; phylum Chordata; class Actinopteri; order Blenniiformes; family Gobiesocidae; genus Gouania; species Gouania willdenowi. The sequence goes on from NC_041048.1 coordinate 41,593,862, forward strand.
GAGTTTCTAAAAATAGTACAGACACTATGGAGCTCCTTCTGTACATTTTAGCTGCTTTTAGTTTCAAATCAAAACACCTGCATTAATGCATATTTGATATTAGAATTAATTTAATAAATCAGTATTTATTTATTAAAGGGAACATATTATACCCATTTTTCACCTTTTATAATGGTTCCCTGTGGTTTAAATGACATATCTGTGCTTTGGTTTGGTCAAAACATAACATGGTTCAAGCAACAGGGGAGGTTTATGACCCGGTATAAAACATCGGATGGAACATGGATTTTTCACAATATGTCCCCTTTAAGAAAAAAAAACAAATGTTTACGTACTTCTCAACTTTGACCTTCTCTAATGTAAAAGTTCAGTGTGTATTTCAAAGTATTGGCGGATGCAGGTGTGAAATTGTCAAATAGGCAAAAGAAATATATATATATATATTTTTTTTTTAAATTAAGAATGGGAGGAAGAGTTTGTGTTTACAGCAGTGAATGTGAAGTGTGTGTGTGTGTGTGTCTCATTTGCCGGACTCTTGCGACGTCTAAACAGCACAGTATGTAGACACGCTAACTATGTCGGTAACGAGCTGCAGAAAGAAAAAGCCAGAGACTTAAAGGAAGCTTTGTGAAAAGGACAGTCTTTTTTTCAAAGGCTGTTAATATAAAAACAAAAAGATGTTGTCACTGTACTTAATAAAACAAACCCCGGGTTTCCACTAGGAATTTTTCACAACATAGGGGGATCAGATTAAAGAGAGTTAAAACAACCCGTGCACGCCTGAAGTCCTTTTTGTGTCTAAGTCTACTGTATACGTTGCTGAAAACAGAGCGTAGGGGGCGCCATCGCTCCGTAGGGTGGCAAAATTACAACGACTGGGGGCCCTACACTCAACGGCACTGGAGAGAACCCTGAAAACTGTCAAGAAAGAACAGTGTTGCAATTGTTAATAATATTGTAATTATTAACTCATTAACTGCCAAACACGTCAACTGTGTTTTTAGGCTGGGGTTGCTAGGAGACAGCGTGATGAAGTTCTCCTGTGAATGTCGAGCTTGTACCATGATGTAGTGACCCACTGGTGACATATAGGTGGCAGCAGGATGAGAGATCACTCGTGATGGGCAGAGCTCAGAGGGAGAGGAAAGGAGTTTACTCGACAGAAAATGGCGCTACGACAGTGAATGCTGAAGTTCCCACCAATCAGAGCAGCTCACACTCAACCAGAGCATGTGTGGAACAAAGTGGACTATTGAGAGTGTGGTGATGGTGAGAGAAAACAATCATAAAAACGGGGCAAGCGCTGACGCTCAGCATGTCCAGGAGAAGGAGGAAGTTGCATGTGTGGAGAATGACGGGGGAGAGACTTGGAGGAAGGCCAAAATTTAGTAAGGAATCCATTCAACTCTGACCCAGATAACAAATTAATAATAATGTTGCCATCAAAAGCCTGGTGTCAGTGTTGTTTTTGTAGTTTTATAGAAGGAAACCAATGTTGAGGTGTCACTAAAGCAAAAAAAAAAAAATGCTTCAAAGTCACTAATAGAATTTCACTTTGTCACAAACTGGCGATTTGAGTGAAATTTCAGATTGTCGTAGTACAAAATATTCTGTGGGTCTTAAAATGTCAGTGAAAATCATCTAAAATGTCTGGCAATATGAGGTTAGCTGCTCTGAAAATGGCTGGCAGTGAATGAGTTCACAATATTGCAGCATGATCAGTCAGTATATTTTATATTTATTTTAGTAGTTTGTTAATAAGGAACTTTCTGATCAAGTAGCCCTGGGTATAACTCATTACTTTCAGAGTAGCTCAGTTTAAAAAGGTTGGTGATCTTTAGATGATATGCACTGATGTATTCATTAAAGCTTTGTTATTGTGGGAAAAAAAATATTTGTATTCAGTGACATTAATGGAACAGCCAATGGTTTTGCTACAATAACATAAACCTGTGTTTGTGCGTAAGTTTGGCCTCTAATGATGGCGGAAAGTGAAAAAAACAAACAGAATTCACGTTCTGGAACTCTAAAATCAGGCTCCAACATGACACAATGATTGACAAAGACTTTGATCAGATCTTCATCATAGATGAAGCTTTGAATAAAAAAAGATAGAACACACACACACGGGAACATCTCTAGAGGATTAAAGCAGCAGCAATAGTAGGAGGAGGAAGAGGAGGAGAAAAGGGAAGCGTTCATTTAGCGTAGCAATAAATAATGTGTGTGAAGCGTAGTGGATGAGAGGAATTACATCTCCATAGAGTTAATGGAACATAGATCTTCTCTCCAGTGATATCGTTGCCTTCTCCTCTATCTTCTCCTCCTCTTCCTCCCTCCATCTCCTCCTCCTCCTGCTTTTAATTACAACCACCAACTCATGCATATTCACAACAGGTGCTGCTGATACATTAGAGCTCTATGGGTTTTCTGCTTTCTGCATGGAAATGATGCTTTACTTATGGTTTAACTACCATATCTGTACAGGACTCCACCCATCCATCCATCATCCATCCATCCATCCGATCATCCATGCATCCATCCATCTCATCATCCATCCATTCCTCTATCCATGCATCTATCTGTCTCATCATCCATCCATTCCTCTATTTATCCATCCATCCATCCATTCATCCATCTATCCATGCATCCATCTATCTCATCATCCATCCATTCCTCTATCCATCTATCCATGCATCCATTTATCCATTCATCCATCATTCCTCCATCCATCCATCCATCTGTCTATCATCCATTTATCCATCCATCCATCCATCCATCCATCATTCCTCTATCTGTCCATCCATCTGAGAAATAATTTTGTAACCAAAATCTTTGTGACATTGTTGTTATTATTATTATTATTATTATTATTATTATTATTATTACTAGTAGTAGTAGTAAACAAATGTCTGGTTTAGGTGTAGGTGTTTTTCAAATAGGGGTACGTGTACCCCTAGGGCTTTAAATTAACGCCGATTGCGGTAAAAATGAACTTTGGTGAGTAATTTTGGCTGGTGAAGAACAAGGCAGATACCACAGCGTCTGTTTGAATCGACAGGCTGCAGAAAGTCATTGTTGCCAGATTGGGCTGTTTTTCCACCAAGACATTTGAGGGTTTTTTTGTGTGTTTAGATTTTAAAAGGTAATGTATATCTGACAACACTGCTGGTTGTACTAATTAGGGCTGGGCAGTATACTGGTTCATACCGAATATTTGTATATATTTTTGTTTTGATATGAATTTTTAATATCGGTGTATTTAATTACACAATTTTCAAACCGCTACACTGCGTTGCGTTTCAGACCGCTCTAGTGTTGGTTACGGTGTAAATCATACGTGTAAATGGATCAGGAAGACACAATTAAAAGCTCTGAAGCTGCATGGGAGCATGCGCCTGCGTGCGCATGCCTCTGCTACAGGAGAACAACACTCACGGACACGGTTAGCTTAGCATGTCGGCAGTAATACACAAAAAAAGAGAGCGAAGGATTGCAATTTGTAGTTCCTATAACACGGAAATAAGTCATGGTGGAGCTGCAAACAAATCTCTACTTTATTCACCATAAGAAACCACCACACCACTGAGTATGTAGCATTTAAAGCTAGCAATCAAACTTATGCTAAAGCTAAGCTAGTGCGGCAAAGAGCCATTGTGCTGCTGTTACAAACTAGTATGGAATTATTCTACAATATCCACCCTATTAACTGATATTTTGCAAATTCGAGTTAAAAATATATATATATATATGTATATATATATATATATATATATATATATATATATATATATTTTTTAATCTTATTTAAAAAAAAAATTTTTTTTCCCCATAACAGTTTTTTCTTACTTTTTTGTGTTCCGTCCTTGTGGGTTACCGTAGTGCGGTGTGAGCCCGCCCCCTCTTTGTTTTCATGTGTTTACCCTTTGGGTAGCTATATGTGTGTGCTAATGTTTTATTCACACTATGATTAGTGTGAATAAAAGTCTAATAATCACTATTCATTAGTGATTAGTGATTAGTAGGATAAAACTAAGTCTAAAAATTAGTGATTTTTAGACTCAATGACTTAATAATGATTATTAGACTTAATAATAATTAGTGATTATTAGACTTAATAATAATGAGTGATTATTAGACTTAATAATGATTAGTGATTATTAGACTTAATAATGATTAGTGATTATTAAACTTAATAATGATTAGTGATTATTAGACTTAATAATGATTAGTGATTATTAGACTTAATAATAATGAGTGATTATTAGACTTAATAATGATTAGTGATTATTAGACTTAATAATGATTAGTGATTATTAAACTTAATAATGATTAGTGATTATTAGACTTAATAATGATTAGTGATTATTAGACTTAATAATGATTAGTGATTATTAGACTTAATCATGATTATTAGACTTAATAATGATTATTAGACTTAATCATGATTATTAGACTTAATAATGATTATTAGACTTAATCATGATTAGTGATTATTAGACTTAATCATGATTATTAGACTTAATAATGATTATTAGACTTAATCATGATTATTAGACTTAATAATGATTATTAGACTTAATCATGATTATTAGACTTAATAATGATTAGTTATTATTAGACTTAATAATGATTAGTGATTATTAGACTTAATAATGATTAGTGATTATTAGACTTAATAATGATTATTAGACTTAATAATGATTAGTGATTATTAGACTTAATAATGATTAGTGATTATTAGACTTAATAATGATTAGTGATTATTAGACTTAATAATGATTATTAGACTTAATAATGATTAGTGATTATTAGACTTAATAATGATTAGTGCCACATTAGACGTGAAACAACCTATGAATACAGAGTGTTCTAAGGAGGTTTGGAGCGTCCATCTTCCTGCTGAGAAGTCTCAGAGGATGAGATTTCACCTGAGTTACCAGGCCCCGCCCCCAAAACAACCTTCAATGGAAACATGTTCAAAGCTACAGTAAAAGATTAGGGACAGTTTTGATGGAGAAAATCATTTTCGTTATGTTTGTGGTTTTTGTCGTCATTTTATGCATTTTTGTTGCTTTTTTTGTGCATTTTCTGTGTTTTTGGAGACGTTTTTGTGTTCTTTGTCATTTTGTGTATATTTTTGTTGTCATTTTATGCGTTTTTGATATTCTTTTGTGTATTGTTCTGTAATTTTTTAGTTATAGAATCTTCTAAGGAGGTTTGGAGCGTCCATCGTCCTGCAGAAAAGTCTCATAGGACGAGATTTCACCACTGTCACCAGGCTCCGCCCCCAAAACAACCTTCGATGGAAACACCTTCAAACACACATTAGACTTTGAGGAAAACTGTAATGCAATTAATAAAATGTAGATTCATCAATAATCATATCAAAGCCCCTAAAATTGTGAATGATTGGCTATGTGCCCAAAGACCCCCAGCCTTTCTTTATCTGTTTTCAGGCAAAGTTACTTCTTTGTCTTTACTTCTTTTTTGTAATCATTGCAGGAGTTTAATTAAAACAATAATATCAAAATGAAGCTGAATTGTACAGAGCTGTATTAAAGGAGAATAATGAGCTTCATACAGTAGATGGTAAACACAATGGGACAGCCATTGTTCTGAAGCTGATTGGCCTTAATAAGGATGGAGGTTCATTAGAGAAGTGGTTCTCAACCAAGGGACCCCCACTGTAGCTGAAGGTGGTTGAACACAGACATGAACATTGAAGAACAGTCATGTGGAGACAGGACCATCTATAAGGGGGAATAAAGGGGAGAGATTTTTGGGGTCCATCCATAAAGTCAGTAAAATGATGGTCTATTGTTCTATGAATCTGTGATAACCACATTTATTTATTCATCTGAATAATATCCACTGTTATCCAGGAAGTTTATTATTATTATTATAGTCATCTTAAAGATGGAAATCCTGGTTTTAAAAGTGACCAAATGGGATTTTAAAAACCACAGAAATTAAAAGTTGCAAATTAGAGTGGACAAAAACAGAGAGTAAAAATGGTAAAAATGGTTCTAAGTGTCAATATTGGAACAGTTAGTTTAAAGTAGCAAATAATGGGCATGACAAATGGTGAATGTGGTTAAATTGGCAAAAATAATCATTAAATATGGTGAAAAGAGGTTAAAAGTGACATTAGGTGTAAAAGTGGTGGAAATGGTTTATAAGTGCTGAACATGTCTTTAAAGTGGAAAAAATGTGCAGGAAAGTCATTGAAATGTCAGAAATGGGAGTAATGTAGCAAAAATGAAAAACATTGCATTTTGAGCTGTCATGTCACTCTACTAAGGTGGTGAAATGGGATTTTAAAAACCAACGAAACTGGTTAAAATTAGCATATTAGAGTGGACAAAAACAGAAAATAAAAGTGATAAAAAGGGTTTAAAGTGTCAAAAATGGCTTTAAAGTGGCAGAAATGGCAGGAGCGGATTTTGGGTAATGTATTTTAAAAAGTAGGAACAATTAGTTTAAACTGGCAAATGATGGCCATGGCTAATGGTGAATGTGGTTAAATTGGCAAAAAAAATTGTGAAATATGGTGAAAAGAGGTTAAAAGTGACAACAATTCAATTCAACTTTATTTGTATAGCACATTTTACAGCAGTCATCTCAGTGCACTTATCAAAATATAAAATTCATAATAAGAAAGAAAAAAACCCAACAAATCCACATGAACAAGCATTTAGCCAAACAACTCCCTTTTAACAGGAAGAAATGTCCGTTAGAACCAGGTTCAGCCGTGGCAGCCATCTGCGTCGACTGGTTGGGGTTAGTGGACAGAAGGACCAACAGAACAGGATCAAGAGATAGACCATCAGAGTGTTCCAGACTAGTTGAGCCGTGAACCACAGATCAGGAACTGCCATCATCAGCTTCACGACCCATGAAACAGAGCAGAGAGAGAGGGACGAGGAGAAGGCACAGACTGTAGAAAAACTTTAGGTTATGTATATAACACCGGTTCTATGATTGAGATGTCTCACTATGGGATGCAACCTCTGTCTGCATTGCTCAGAAGCATTTATTTCAATCTGCCAATCCTGATTGGCTGGTGAAGCACGTCCGTCCCTGTCGGAGGCCACCCGCGACCGAGCCAGCCTAATCGTACCATGGTGGAGGCCCCTTGCGGTAGTGGGCCGCATGCCACCAGGGGGCCCGACCGCAGCACGGTGGGCGAGAATAGCCCAAAAACGCACCGGAGAAAGCAAAGGAGAAGGAGCCCGAAAACGAGGGAACATTAGCTTCATCATTAGAGGAGTAGAGAGTGGTCAAACAGTCTTTTTCTTCCTCCTCGACTGTGCGCGCTGAGCCGGTTGTGTCAGCGCAGCAGCAGCCGTCGGTGCTGCGGGGTTCCCAGGCCCGGTGGACAGGCCTCGATGAGGCTGTGAAGGAGCCAGCCGGGGAACAGAAGGTCTCGCTGCTTTAACCCGCAGACCCTGGGGAGCAGCCTGAGGGAAGGCTCTTCGTCACACCGGTGGAGACGTGAGAGTGGGTTCCCTGGGAGGCAGAGGCGGAGAGCCCAATCGTCTCTCTTTTTTTCTTTGCAGCGCCGCTGCATCGAGGACAAAGCGCAGCCGAAAATCCCTTGTGGAACAACGGGGGCATCCAGGATGACATTTTTCTCCCCGTCAGAGAGTTTGGCCAGGTCAAGCCAGTGGGCTCGTAACCATGTTACCCATCACCTTCCCCATGGCTTGCACAAAGCATTGCTGTATGCGGGGGCACACCTCGGCAACTGTGGATATCTCCTCCATTGTTGCCGGGTCCTGAGACAGGGAAAAATCCTCACAGAGTTTGGCCTGATAGGCAGTGAGGAGAGAGGGGACATTGTTAATCAGCGGAGCCTCTACCACACCAGTCTCTTCAGGGACGTCGGGAAGAGGGAAGGGGTCCTGCTCGGACAGGCCAATTTGGTGTGCTAGCCTCCTGTGGAGGCGCAGTCCCGGCACGAGCCCGGAGATTCGACCGCCATACGGGCATGTTCCAGACCCAGGCAGCTGGGGCAGACTTCATGCCTGTCTTTGGCGGAGATTTTACCCCCACATGGACAGAGGCGAGACCCAGAGCGTCCCGCTTCCTTGGTGATGGGAGCTGTAGTCTCCATCATCACGTGGTGCAGTCAGGAGAGCAGGTGGCTTAGCTAGCACTACCATGAGGCAGCTAGCGCAAGTGCTAGCAGGGACGCAGGGCAACGTGTGCTGGACCGTCTGAGACTTCGAGGACGGCGTTGTTCCCTTTCGAGATGGCAGCTTTTGCTGTAGTCCGAAGCTCAGGTACCGCAGCACCAGGAGCTGGAGTCGGGCTACACACTTTCGTGAGAGCCCAGAAAGAGAGAGACGTGCGCACAGGCCCGTAGGCACCAAGGGCAGTGGGACCAAGACGACAGCGAGGTGTGCTGAGGTCGACGCACCTGCCTTGCTGCAAGGAGCGTGCAGCAGGGCTAACACCGGAGTGAAAGAGCCGCTGGGGACCAACGTATGCCGGAGCAACAGCGTTGGAAGGAGCTGTCAGCCGGAGCTGAGGATTGGAGGTTCACTTCCTTTTAGCCGCGAAGGACAGCACCTACCAAGCAAAGCAAGGTAGGAGCTGTATTTTACCCACAGTTGTGGTCCAAATCAGGCGCTAGTTCTGCCAGCATCCGACGACTGGAATAAAGAGAATCCGCCTGTGGACAGTTAAGCTGGCAAAGAAAAACGCGAGATAGCTGAGAGGAGAAGAGGTGTTTGAATGGTGTGCGCCTGTCCGCGTCCTCCTTTTATAGGAGGTGGGTCTCCCCCTAGCGGACGGACGCGCTTCACCGGCCAATCGGGATTGGCAGATTGAAATAAATGCTTCTGAGGAATGCATCCCATAGAGAGACATCTCATGAAATATTATGAAATAGAACATGATACATTATTATCAAGTCAGCCTGCCTTGGCCTTAAGCCTCACTCCCAGTGGCCTAGTCAACACTTATTATGAAGGTGACGAATCTCTTCCCGTTTATTGGTAAGCAAACATTGACTCCAATGTCTGTAAATGTGACCATTCACAGACGAGCCCATATCCGTTCTAGCGGTTAAGTTATGTTATGATTCTGTCCTGTTTATGCGGACTGTAAATCATAACCAGCTACATCAGAATTTGAATCTCTTCCCGTTTATTGAACCAGTAAATGCAACCGTTTACAGATGAACCCATGTCTGCTCTAGCGATTAGATTGTTATGATTCAGTCCTGTTGTGAATAATGGGTCAACATATGTGACGTTAGGTGGTGAAGTGGTGGAAAGGGTTTATAAGTGCTGAAAAAATGTGCAGAGAAGACATTGAAATGTGATGGAGTAATGTAGCAAAGATCTATTAAAAGGAGCAGAAATATGTTAAGAAAACGTGATGAAAATACGGTATGTTAAAATATGGTGAGTTTTGTGTAGTTGCAGAAACAGTGTAAAAAGAAAAAATGGGATCAAATTGCTGATCAGTCATCACACACTGAGCTACTATTCAATGGTTCCTGTTCAATACATAATGCCCTTCATTGGCTTTTTAAACATTCACATCAAAAAGTTGTTCTGGGGTTTCCGTGGATATGGTTGATGGTAACGGAGTGGAAAGGAAAAAGAAAAGTGCTGAAAATTGTCACTTGAACCTGCATTACAAAAAAAACAGCTATATGAATGAGAAAGCTATGATTGTTGTGCTTTATTAAGCAACACAAATATTTAAAAAAGTAAGTAAAAATAAGCATGAAATATGATGAAAAGTGGATAAAAGTGACGATAATAGGTCAACATATGTGACATTGGATTACATGTGATAGAGAAGTGTCAGAAATGGGAGTAATGTGGCAAAAATACATTAAATGGAGCAAAAACATGTCAAGAAAAAGTGATAAAAATAGGTTAAAATATGGCAGAGTTTGGTGTAGTTGCAGAAAAAAGATAAAAAATAAGCAAAAAAGCTCATGTATTAATGTGTTGCTGCAGTGGTTGTGCAGCTTTAAGGGTGTGTGTGTGTGGGTGTGGGTGTGTGGGTGTGGGTGTGTGTGTGTGTGTGGGTGTGGGTGTGTGTGTGGGTGTGTGCGTGTGTGCGTAACATATCACACACACACATCAGAGTAATCTGGATACTTTCTTTGATTGCTTCAGTTTTCCGCCTCCAACAGAAAGCAATCATACGTGTTTTTATTTTGTTTGCTTTGGGGCTTGGGGGGGGGGGTGACTAAAGTAATGAAATTACCAGTGTTTACGTGCACTTCCACTGTGCGTCATATCTTCAGGCTGTCCTCAGGAGGAGGAGGAGGTGAAAAATTAAACGAAAGCACCCACAGGGCATTACGACTGAACAAATACAATTATTCAATTTGCTCTTCAATTACAATGTCATTGGAGCTTCTCCTTATTTTAATCAAAGCGTTGAGCACGACGCTGTTGAGCACACGCACGTATAATCATATCACATCCATCCTCAGCCTGATATCCAGTGTCACACCTTTTTCTGTTTACTGTTGGAGCTCATCAGGAAATTACTGGTGTGAAATTAAATCCATGCAACGTGCATGTACCAACGAGAAAAGAATAATACTTTGAAGGAGTTCACTGTGGTACGTCTGCAGGTGAATTCTGTAATATTAAAAAACACAGTTACTGAGAGACACTTATGTCTGTAAATGTTTAAAAACTATTCATGCTTTTGGAAATGAGACTTTAGATCCAATACCAACATGAATCATATTCATGTTATGACTTATGTTGTAGTGTGGAATGTATAAAGTTAACTTCTTTAACTTCTTCCTGGTTCTTTGAACAGCTTGATTACAGATGGCAAAGGTTTTTATTCATTAGGGTCAGAGCACGGTGCGTAGGACCCTATTATAATGCACCTCTTTTACGCATGTTAGGACTGGTGAAAAATGTGATATTTTGGGGGAATTGGACATGTGAATGGCAAAATAACTCAATGGTGCCCCCTTGAAATTTTTTTTGTAGCCCCCTTGAAAATTGTATTTGCTCCCAGCTGGCACTGATGACATCATCATAGACAGAGATTCTTGCATCCAACACTGCACTGTTAAAATGTACTTCACACGTTCATATTTTTATTTTAAACATACATGTTTATTTGTTTGTGTTATAAAACAATCTTGACAATAAAGTTGAATGTTTATAGATGTAAATATTCCTCTTAGCAGCCTGTTCACGTGGATGATGTGCTACGTTTATGGAAGTTATTAAGAGTTTGTAGAGCTAAGTAGATGCTAATTAATTAGAACAGCTTTCATTTGTATGCCAAAAAAATGAGTTATGGTTTACCCCAACCGTCATTCATAGTCCTAGTGCCACCTATTGGTAAAAGGAAATAATCAGTGATGTGCCGCGACCACTAGGGTTGGGTAGGCACGTTGCAAATCGAGACCACCAATGACAATTTCATATGTTTCTGCTGGCAAGTGTTTATTCAATTCAAATCAATTTTATTTGTATAAAGCAATTTACGACAGTCGTCTCAATGCGCTTATCAAAATTCATAATAAGAAAGAAAAAACCCAACAAGATCCACATGAACAAGTATTTATCATCTAACAAAATCAACATCATAAACACTATTAAAGAAACATAAACAATTATTTAATATAACCTCCATACTCTCCCAACAACATATATTTCATGACACGACAGCACATCTGTTGTTTGTGTTGGAAACACAGAAACATGGAGAAAATGACAACGACAACAACTCAGAACAGCCTCAGTGAGGAGCATCCACAAAGTCAATCCTTCCTTTTGTTCCATTCACTGTAGAAAGAACCAACAATGTTCTGACCTTATCTTTGCTGAAGGTCTGGTAGCTCAGGTGTTGGTCTCCATCTTTTAAAAGATGTTGTTTTTCCTCAAATCAAAGTTTCTTTATCGTCTCTAGCGCTGTTATCCTGACTGTAGTGTTATCCCGCCCACTAGCTAGAGAACGTAGCAGCAGTGGTCACATGATATCAATTCACTAATGCACTGTGAACTAACCCTAACCCAACATAACTGAGTTAGATTTCATAAAGATCAGTCAATTACAAACTGAGGTATGATTTTATTTTAAATCTGGTCAGTTATGAAAGATTTTTTTTTTTTTTTTAACTTATCCAGAATCAGTTTATTGATCCGGATCACCTCCAAAATCTAATGGAATCTGCCGTGGTGTAAGATCTATTTTAGGTTCAAATTTAGTCAATGTTTTTCAGTACTTTTGACGTAATCAAACAAATAAATAAACAATCAGAGGTGAAAATGTCATTGCACTGTAAACTTAGATAAGTTCAGAATTCTCAAAACTTTTGTGGGAACCAAATTACCTCAAAGTTTTTGAGTAAGTAATTTATTGTCTTTGAGTTTTCATCTACTTAAAAACTTCAAATTATAAATACTCAACATTTTAGGGATTTCTGTTTGTAAATTTTAAGTGACTTCAATTTAAAAAGAATGTTTATACTTAATTTATTTTTTTAAATTTCTCAGAACTTACTAGTTAGAATGGTATTATACTCAATTTATAGAAATAAATAATCATTATAACCAGATATATGTTTGAGTTCCCAATTAGCTTCTATTTTATTATGTCTAGAATACTCAATAAGCTTCCAATATACAACATTTCAGTATTTTTAACTCATTTTTTTTCTTCTCCAAACCACTGCATCTGAACCGTAAACATACAAACATTTTCAAGGGTGTGCATAACAATTAGCATTTAAAAACAGGTGCACATGTAACTCAAGGAAAAATATACGCCAGCTTTTTAAAAACATTGTAAAAGCATCTGTGATGAGCTTTTTACAGACATACAATGTGTTGGTCCATTCTCTGCTATTGTTAGTTACTCTATTGTGTTTTTCTATTCTTCTTCAGCTGCGGAAAGCATCTCTCTCTCTCTCTCTCTCTGAGTGAGTGGCAGCGGGAGTGTGAGTGGAGGCTCTGAAACCCGGTGTTTTGGAGTTTTGTGAGTGAGTTTGAACCTTTTTTCTTCTTTTTCTGGCTTATTTTGTCACTCTGTGATAGTTTTGCGTTGTCTCGGTTTCTGTTGGGTGGTTTTTGGTTAGATTGCACAGTTTGGTGAATTGTTTGGCGGCGGCTAACGCCGTCGCTGCTCAGGTGAGCATGACAGCTCAGGTGAGCTCCGTGGGGCGGAGCAGCCCCGGGCTGGAGAGACTGACCCGGCGGCACGGCGTGAAGCTGTGTACGGGGCCGGGTGTCTCTGTGGAGGAATGTAGTTTGGCGGTGGGTGAAGTGGTGGGTTTCGGGAGCGTTAAATCAGCCTCTCGTATGAACAGTGCAGTGGTGATCTTTGTGGAGAGCACGGAGAAGGCCAATCAGCTGGTGGAGAGTGGGGTGGTGATCCGCGGTGCTCTGACTCCGGTGTTACCGTTGGGGAACCCTGCGAGAAAGATAATGATCTCGAATGTTCCGCCGTTTTTGAAGAACAGTCTCCTTGAGAAGGAGCTGTCCCGGCACCGTCAGCTTGTATCTCCGATTAAACTGATCCCATTGGGCTGCAAGTCTCCTAAACTGAGACATGTAGTGTCCTTTAGGAGGCAGGTGTTTATGGTCCTCAGCGGGAAACAGGAGATAAACGTAATCATGAGATTCCGCATTGATGAGTTTGATTATACCGTTCATGTCAGCTCTGACAATTTAAAGTGTTTTGGTTGCGGGGCAGAGGGACATCTCGTCCGCTCGTGTCCGGACGGAGGTGGCGCGCGTCGATCTGCCGATGCAGCGGCTCCGCCTCCTGTCAGCGCGGGGGGGCTGCGTGTTGGTCAACGTGACCCCGATATCAGAGATTCGGAAATGCGGGGTGAAGCGTTCAAAACGACGGTCACTGAGGGAGCACTGATTCATTCTGTCTCACAGAGCACAGAGAGAGAGCACGGAGCACCGGGGGGCACACACTGTAGTGAGGTGGGAGCCGTCGTCTCACATGGGGAGGGGTCCCCTGCTAGTGACAGTCAGAAGGAGGATGGCAGTGAGCTGGCTGGGGTTAACGTTCACACTCAGCCAGAGCTAGGGCTCACTGGTCTGAATGGGGGTTTACTGGAGGAGGAGGGAGATGTGGTGATGGATGAGGATTTTCTGAAATCTTCAACAAAACGTAAAATTATAGAGAAGATTGTTGGAAAGTTCACTAAAGTTTCTAAGGTCGACACACATGGCATCTCTTCACAGGAAAAAGGAAAATCAGGGCAGGCACACACTGATGTCACTTCACCTGATATGCACACCAGTTCACTGGACATGCACTCATGCTCACAGGACGCACACACAGATTCACAGGGTGCACACACAGTGCTCCAGGACACACACACAGGTTCACGAGGCGCACACACGGCTTTAAGCTGCGCACACACAGATTCACTGGATACGCCCACACTTATGGAGGATACACACGCAGATGCACTAGATACACACATGGTTTCACAGCATGCACTTGGAGATTCGGTACTTACAGACTCGCAGGCCACGCACACAGTTTTGGAGGAGCACAGTGACTCACAGGACTTGCTCAAACCCTCTCAGGATGCACACGCTGATTCACAGGTCATAGATGCAGGGGCCCCCTCCCTATGCACTGGGTTAGGGGGTGACCAGCAAAGCCAGTACTCCTTTCAGAGGATAAAATCCTTCCTCAAGGATACGAAGGGAATGAGGCTGGTTCGGCTGGAGGCTTATTTCTCGGACCTCCAGTTGTTCCATGACTCTGTGGGACACTTTATGAGGAACCCAGGAAGTCTGGGGCAGGATGTGTTTTCGGAGCAGGAAATTTTTCGGTTAAAAAAGTTTCTGACCAAGATTAGAAAACGGGCCTCCCAAGATGATCAGTTTTAGGGTGTGTGGTTTTTTTTTCTTTTGTGTTTTTATCCTTCGTTAGTTTATTCCCAGCTGATACAATGTGTGATTTCGAACTTGGTTCTCTGAACTTAAACGGGGCCAGAGAGGCGGTGAAAAGGGCCTCACTGTTCAGCCTCAGTCAGGCTAAAAAGCTGGACGTCTTATTCATCCAGGAGACACACAGCACACCAGAATTAGAAGCAGACTGGAAGAAGGAATGGGGAGGGCAGGTTCACCTTAGTCATGGAAGCAGCACTAGTAGTGGGGTGGATGTGCTCTTCTCCAGGGGTTTTTTTTACCTGTCTCCACTGAGGAAGTGATCCCGGGGCGTCTTTTAAAAGTTAGTGCTGTTTTTGAAGATGTGCCAATGGTGTTTATTAATGTGTATGCTCCCACAGTGGGCAGCCAGAGGGTGGAGTTTTTTAGTGTTTTAAGTGACGTCCTGCAGTGATGATGTCCTTCTTTTTCTGGGGGGGGATTTTAACTGTACCGCTAGCCCTGGATTAGACAGGAACCACCCAGAGCCACACACAGCCTCCAAGAGCTGTTTTTTAAAAGTGATTGAGGCCTTTGACCTCTGTGATGTGTGGAGCTACATTCATCCAAGGGTGAGGCAGTATAGCTGGACTCACTGCAGGGCGAACTATCTGTCCTTGGCCAGGCTGGATCGTTTTTATTGTTTTCAGCACCACGTTAATGTTTTTAGGGGTTGCCAGATTAGCCCGGTTGGTTTTTCTGATCATTCCTTGGTTAAGGCTTCGGTTTTTAAGAAAAATGTTCGGTGTAAGAGTGCTTTTTGGAATTTTAACACAAACCTGCTCAAAGATCAAGTTTTTAAAAGGGCTTTTAAAATTTTCTGGCAGTCCCATAGTAGTAGAGAGTCTGATTACAATTATCTGCAACAATGGTGGGATGTTGGGAAGGTGCAGATTAGACAGTTGTGTCTTCAGTATACTCTCAATGTCACTAGAAGCATGAATGGGTCACTTAAGGCTCTGGAGAGAGAGATGGAGGAGATGCAAAGTCAGGCACACTTCACGGGAAATCGAGAGCATATTGAAGCTCTCAAAAGCAAATGCTCTACTCTATCTGACCTTCTGGGGGTCTCTGCACAGGGAGCCATGGTCCGCTCTCGGTTCCAATATGTGGCTCTCATGGATGCCCCATCACATTTCTTCTTTGGGTTGGAGCGGAAAAACGACCAGAGGAGGCTGATGCACTCTCTGCGCTCCAGCTCCGGGCAGCTACTGACGGAGTCGGCGGAGATCAGGGAACATGCTGCCTCCTTTTACAGGTCCTTATACAGGAGTGAGATCTAGGAAGGGGCGGAGGAGGCACAGGCCTTCTTTGAGGGCCTCCCTCAGGTTCCTGCTGACCTGAGGGCAGAGCTAGATGCCCCATTAACTGCTGGTGAACTACAGGCAGCACTGAAAAGTATGCAGAGTGGGAAAGCTCCGGGTATCGACGGGCTGCCTGTGGACTTTTATAAGGCTTTCTGGCCTGAGATGGGCAGAGACCTGCTGAGGGTCCTCAGAGACAGTCTCAGGACAGGGCGGCTGGCCCTGAGTTGTAGGAGAGCGGTCCTGACTCTACTCCCCAAAAAAGGGGACCTGCAGGACATCAAAAATTGGAGGCCTGTGTCCCTGCTCTGCAGTGACTACAAACTGCTGTCCAAGGTGCTGGCCACTTGGCTGAGGAAGGTGATGGAATCCGTGATCCAAGTAGACCAGACCTACTGTGTGCCCGGTAGGCTCATTTCAGATAATGTGACGCTAATTCGAGACATTTTGGACCTCTCAAGAGCATTGGGCTTCGACCTCGGTCTGATCTCTCTCGACCAGGAAAAGGCTTTTGACCGGGTTGAGCATCTGTACCTCTGGCGCACGCTCTGGTTTTATAGCCATGATCCGGGTGTTGTATGGTGACATTGAGAGTGTGCTGAAAATAAATGGTGGTTTGGGGGCCCCGTTTAAAGTTGGACGAGGGATTCGACAGGGCTGCTCAATGTCGGGGATGTTGTACTCTTTGTCGTTGGAGCCTTTTTTACATAGACTCAGGGCGCAGCTTTCCGGGGTGTCATTGCCAGGGAGCATGACCAATTTTAAAATGTCTGTTTATGCTGATGACCTCATTATCCTGGTGACGACACAAAGAGACATTGATGTACTTAATAAGTCTGTGTGTGCTTTTAAGAAGATTTCCTCTGCCAAAGTGAACTGGCTTAAAAGTGAAGCGGTCGCAGTTGGGAACGCTTCGACAAGGACACTGTGTCTACCTGGAGGCCTGACGTGGAGGTCAGGTGGGCTGAAATACCTCGGAGTCTATCTCGGGGATGAGACCTTCATTGCCCAGAATTGGACTGGTGTTTTAGAAGCTGTTGAAGGTCGTTTGAAGAAATGGAAGTGGATCCTCCCACGGATGTCATACAGGGGCCGAGTCCTGGTGATCAACAGTCTGCTCGCTTCCATGTTGTGGCATCGGCTGGTGACTGTGGAACCTCCAGGTGACTTGTTAGCGAGACTGCAGGCCATGCTGGTGGATTTCTTCTGGGATCGATTACACTGGGTTCAGCAAAGTGTGCTTTTCCTGCCAAAGGAGGAAGGGGGGCACGGTCTGATACACCGAGCCAGCCGGGGAGTTGCCTTTCGCCTCCGCTTTATCCAGCGGTTCCTGACCGCTCCTGCCGGCCTAGTGTGGCGACCTTTGGCCTGTGCCATATTGAAGCAGTGTGGAGGTCTGGGTCTGAGTGAGTCGCTGTTCCTGATGGATTTTAAAGGTCGGACAACGGATAAGCTTCCGTCCTTTTACCAGGGAGTTTTTAAAGTTTGGAAACTGTTTTACCTTCGCCGTTCCGAGCCCTGTACTTCTTTGTCGTGGCTACTGAGGGAGCCAGTTGTGTTTGGGTCCCGTCTTGGATGCGAGGCAGGATCGTCCGCAATCCTGAACAAGCTTTGCAGCTCGAAGGTGCTAATCCTTGCGGACGTTGTGGTATTTGCCGGCCCTCTCCTCAAAGATGCCGAAGAATTGGCATCGCAGATCGGCGTCAGGTCGGTCAGGATCGTCAGCCATTTTCTCCGTCGACTCAAGGGCCAACTTGAGGAGTCTGAGCTGCGGCTCCTTGCAGGTCACGGTAAGAGGCAATGTGTGCCAGACCCCACAGATACCTTCCCGGAGTGTGCGTTGATGCCAAGAATGACACATCATGGAGAGTTTTTAAGACTGAGGGCCTCTGTGGCCATTTCTTTTGGGGAAACTGGGGGACGGGGGTTTTACTACCTTTCTGTTAAAGTTTTAAATCAGGTAAAACAAAGTGGTCGACCGGATACTCCATGGAGGTCACACTTGGCCCTGAGTGACTCACGAAAACCTGAGTGGAGTACACTGTACAAACCTCCACTGACTAAGAGGGGAGGAGACTTACAGTGGCATATTCTTCATGGTGCAATTGCAGTCAACTCTTTTGTGTCAATTCTTGACCCCACGGTGTCTGATCTGTGCCCTTTCTGCTCCCACAGGGAAACTGTTTTTCATTGTTTTGTTGAGTGTTCTCGGCTTGCTGCCTTTTTTTTTTGATGTCCCAGTTTTTCTTGTTGTTTGGCCTCACTTTTAACACACTTTTGTTTATTCTAGTGATCAGACAGGTAAAAAAAGGAAAGTTGAGTGCCGGTTACTGAACTTCCTGCAGGGACAGGGCAAAATGGTCGTGCATCTCAGTCGGAAGAACAAAGTCAATGGATGTGGAGATGATGATGTGGTCATTATCTTTAAGAGAATGATCAGAGTAAGGTTAAAGACTGATTTTCTTTGCTTTAAGTCATGTGACAACCTGCAGGAGTTTGAAGATCTGTGGTCACTGAAATGTGTGCTGTGTTCAGTGGTTAAGGGGGAATTAATTTTTGGTACTGTTATTTGAGTGTTCTTGTACTGTTTTAGCACCGATTTGTAAATAAATGTGACTTGAAAATCAAATCTCTCTCTCTCTCTCTCTCTCTCTCTCTCTCTCGTGCAGAGGCTTGTCCTTCAATGATTGGATCAAAGGTGTCCACTTAGCACTTCCTGTCCTGTAGCCACTTCCCTGGTGTTCTATGTTCTACAGCTCTATGTTGGTGACCAATACTCATACTAAACATGAACCAGCTTTGCGTCACAGAATCAGTGACTTTTGTCCTCAATGATCAATTTTTACTTCTAGTACTAACTGATTATCTGCAAATGTAGGCTGTACAGTATATTAATCTGCTGTGGGTCACACTGGTTTATTAGGGCGGGGCTACCGGGCTCCAAACGCCCTCACTTTGTCCTTCTTCTTCTAGTTGTTGTTGTGTACACTAGTTCAAATCACTACTCCTTTGTTATTCATGAACAGATCAGGCTGAAATTTGGTAGCTATAATCTATGGATGTGTACGCATCAATGCTCATTTATTTGCAAGTCAAATATTACGACAATTGGTGTAACCGAATCATTGGCACATACCAATATATGAATGTGGCCCATTACTACGTATGTACCACGGGGGTGTCAGGGGGCCCCATTTTTCAAATGACTCCTCCTCTGTTATCGTTCATTGAATTGGGCCGTAATCTGACATGGATATTCTATGAACGGATGTCTAGAGCCTCTCAGAGACTTTTGTTTACTCGGTGGAACCGAGTTATTTGACTGAACATGGTACGTGTTGTTCGGCCCAGCTGTAGTTCATTTAAACTTGTTCCTATGGAAGTTGTTTTTCCTTTGAAATGCATAAAATACAGGTAATGGTGCTCTGGTGGCTGAAGTTATAGAGTGACATGTACTTACAGAAAAAGTGTTTCCATAGAGATTTTGCGACACATTTCAATCTCAAAACGTTTGAAATACCTTTTAATGAAAAGGTTTTTGTGTGTGTTTTTGAAGTTCAGGTGTTTCTGTTTAAGGGAGAGTAAAGGTTCCTTAGGAGAGCTCTTCCTCTCTGCTCCATTGTCTACTACCAAACCACAGAGTCGGAACTGTCGCCCCCTATGGTCACTCAGGGACCTCTACTCTACCTTAAACAGTGCGCTGACACGCTCTGGTGGCTGAAGTTAGCAAGTAAATCACAGACTGTTGAAGGATTACAACCCAAAAGGACTTCTATCCTCTTCAATAGTCTGGGATTTACTCTTTAACTTTATCTGTTTTTTAGATCAACCAAAAGCAGCACAAGTTATTTTAACTGAAAAAGCTGTTAAATGATGTAAAAATCAGGCTGAATGTTTCACTCCAATAGAAAACAATGGGATGTTTACAGGCAGTGGGGCCGTGTGACATCATCAATCACATGATTTCAAGATGGAGGAACACAGGCTCTAAAACTGTAAAGTAGTGCTATTTTTAAAAGTTAAGAGAAATGTATGTACAGTAGTCCCTTGTTTATCGTAGTTGAGTTCTAAAAGTTCCGCTAAGTAGTCAGCTTTATTTTTTATAATTATTATAAGTTTTAAGACTGTAAAACCCCTCACCACACACTTTATACACTTTTCTCAGACATGAATTAACATTTTCTCACATTTCTCTCTTGTTTAAACACTCTCAAATTGGCGTGAAGGAGAATCAGTGAGGAGGTGGTAGTAGCAGGTAAAAGTTCTCTCTGTAGCACTGAGCTAGCATAGCATTAGCCGCTAATCACACCGGCTTTTTTCACTGGTGATTTATGTTAATGAGAGGAGAAAAAGGAGCACAGCTCCTCCCTTCAGCAGGCCGTGAAACTCACCGAGTTGGATGTGTCGCTGGTGGGCGGGGCTTTCTTCAAATGCGCATATGAAGCGAATTGTGGACATTTTTTGATCCTGTGATGCATGTCGAACGTTTTGTGCAACAGCTGCGTCCTGTGCCACAGAAGACACATTCGGTGTGAACGCAGCATTAGCCGATCAGGACGCAGAACACAATGCGTGTTCATACGCTGTAAAAAAAAATACATCCAAAATTGCACTGTAAAAATAATCCGCGAAACAAAGGTGAACCGCGTTATAGTGAGGGACAACTGTAGTGCAAAATAATGTCTAGTTAGACATAGATCTACTAATAAGGACATTTAGAAGGTATTAGGCCACATTTTTAAAAACAGATCTCTATAAAAAATAATTGAACTTTTATGAAACATTAAGGGAGAAATTCAACTAAAATAAAGATGATATTTGTGTATTATGTAACTTGTACAATGCTTCCTCTATTCTTCCCACGTGTGAGAGATGTTCTCCAGTGTGATCTCAGTTCCACAGACGTAGTGTTAGTGATGTCCGTGTATCTCTCAGTCTACTCCTACTGTGCTTTAGTTGTATTACTTTTTCAACGCTGCTGCTGCTGCTGCTTCCTGGGGGCATTGAGGAAAGCATCTCACCACCTGGAGGAGATTAGTTTGTCTGGCATCAGTTGGTGTTCGTGGTTATCCAGCTGGATGCGTTGGGGACTATTGTCTGAGGTGCTGCAGCCAATATTCCTCCAACATTCAAATACGTGCTGGAAGATTGGGTCTGTGGGGGAGGGGTGAAGACGGACAGCTTAGCATGTGTTTTAATTGTATACAGTAGCCTGAACGCTAAAGCATGTTTCCGTTCTGACTTCTGTGGACGTGTTTTAGTTCATCCACAGCTGAAAGGAAGAGATGTAGAAAGACTTTTTAAATCCATGAAAGACAGGAAACACCTGTCAGTCAGAGAGGGAGGAGAGATGGACAAGCCCCCACATGGTCTACCATCCCTCCTGCATCCACAATGATAAAACTGTCACCTCTACATCCATCCATCCATCCATCCATCCATGGCCAGTGTGAGCATTAACACAGGAAACAACGAATGCTTTGTTTGTCTATGTAGTTTTTTTTGGCATCATTTGGTGCTTTACCTTCTTGTCATTGTGCATGTTTCTGGAGTCATTTTGTGTATTTTTGTTGTAATTTTGTATTTCTCTAATTTTGAGTGTGTTTACTGTATATCCCATCCATCCATCCATCCATCCGTGACCAATCTGAGCATTAACACAGGAAACCACAAATGGTTGGTTTGTGTGTACCTTATTGCTCATTGAGTGTGTTGTATTTTTTTGTATGTGTGTTTTTTTTTTTCTTGCCACTTTGTCTTTTTATATATTTTTCTGTCGTTGTGTCTTTGTTATTTTTTTGGAGTCATTTAGTATTTTTGTTGTCAATTTGTGCATATGTTTGTTGTTTTGTGTTTTTTTTCGGCATTTTGTGTGTTTTTGTGGTCATTTTATATATTTTTTTTTCATTGTGTGATAATTTTTCTTGTCATTTAATGTGTTTGAGTTATTTTGTGTTTTTGTTGTCAATTTGAATATTTCTCGCTGCTTGTGTATGTTTTTGTTGTCGTTTTTGTTGTCATTTTGTGTGTTTTTTGCTCATTGTGCATTTGTATTTTTTTGAAAAAAAAAAAATAGTATTTTTATATATTTTTTAGTTTTTTTAGGCATTTTGTTTGTTGTTTTGTGGGTTTAAGGTTTTTTTTGTGTTTTTAGATCATTTTGTTTATTTTTTATCCCATTGTGTGTGTTATGTGGTCATTTTGTGATTTTTGTTCTTGTCATTTTGTATTTTTTTCTAATTGTGTTGTTTTGTGCTTTTTGGAATCATTTTGTGTATTTTTTTTATTTTGCCTATTTTTCTTTGTTTTGTGTGGTTTTTTGTCATTTTGTGTTTTTCAACTCGTTTTGTATATTTTTGGTGTCGTTTTGTGTATTTTTCTATAATTTTTTGCTATTACTTTGGGAGCTCCACAGAATTACACTGAGGACCTCAGGTCGCCTCTTGATGTGAGATTTGTTAAAGTCCCTTCTTTGTTCATTACCTTTGTTCCTTTACTCCAGCTTGTGGCGTTTAGGGGTTAAGTCCCCACGGTTTGTCTTTCTATCTAATTAACGCAGTACAAAGCAACAATGTGACTATTTACTATTTTTGTTTTACTTTGGTGAGATCTTTTTTTTTTTTACCGTTTTTAATAAGCAAAATGTTACTGCAGCATGTTTCTCTAGAAGGTTTAATGTGAGAATGAAGCGTCTTGTCATCGTTAATAAACACCCAGCTCGTTCCTCAGGGGAGACCCCACAATGAGGTGTGACAGACTGTGTGTTGCCCTGTGGAAAAAAAGGCTTCTACACCCTTCAATCATGATATGAATATTAATATTTACATGAATTAATGATGCAGACTTAATTAAATATAACAGCAAACACTTTTCTCTTTTACTTCTGCCGTCATCTCTCTCCCAGCATTCTTATTATCTACGAAAGTGGATAATGTAACGTTTTACCTAAAGCTGCTGGAGACTAACTTTTTTGATCAGAAGACATAATGTAGCCTATGAATAAATCAATAAGTTCTTCAAAAATAATTTGCTGGAAGAATAAAAAAACATGTAGAATGTGAAAATTGCCGTCCAAAGTTTTTTCCTCTATTTCAAAAACTCATCTGGCTTTGTTGTCGCTTACATTAAAAGTGACAATAATGGGTCAACATATGTGACATTAGGTGGAAAAGTAGAAAACATTTGCAGGAAAGACATTGAAGTGTCAGAAATGGAAGTAATGTAGCAAAAATGCATTAAAAAGAGGAAAAAATATGGTTTGTCTTAACATTTTTTGGCCATTAGCTGTACATCTTTTCTTTATTTATTGAACGTTTGTATTAGCATTAGCTAGGTCTGGGGGTAAACGATTGTTCAGGCGATTATTTCATCGAATAGTCAACTATTCTAACGTCTGTTGCACGATTAATAAAAACAATAACATTTCAAAAAAATGCCCAAAAAATGTTAATAAATTTCTTTTATTTATTTATCTTCTGCATAACACAAAATAAAAGCAGTGTTATACAAAATGTAAGGCCTGTCAGTGTTTACTCTTTTATAGTAACAATTACTCTAGTTTAAAGGTAAAATACTAAGTTCTAGTGCAAAACAAAACACAAACATTCCTGAGTGTTTAACACAAAACAAAATTCCTGTTTTACAGTTTCTAAGGAAGAGCACTCAGTTTTACAGCCCCAACATAAATCTCTCGTGTATAAACGATAAAAACGCAGTGCGAAAACAAACACTGTGCGCTGCACAGAACACTTTCCCGAGTGTGTTTAACAATTTTATAGTCCCAAAATTAAACAGGGCAAAATCAAAGTGACTAAACTGCTGTTCTGTCTGTGTGTACAATATAGCACTGACTAACAAACTAACTTTCCTGTAGTGAATCATGATCCTAAGCTGGCAAATGTCTGTTTAATATTGTGTTTCACTCAGAAACGACCACAGCATGATTGAGCTAACGCAAATCATGAATTGGCAAACATAACGTTGAACTGATACGTTTAATGTTACTACAATCTGTTTGCTACTGTAGCTAGCAGCTCTACACTCTGGTGGTGCTTGTGGCTAGATAGCTGTGTTCTGTTAGCTGTAAGTTAGCCACCGTTACCGTTCATGGTAAACTGTTGCGTTTGCGAAACACGTTTGACGCTATTTTGCTCGAAGGAGTCAGTTTGGCTGTTGTGACACAGTCTGTAACCAGACTAAATGGTGATTCCGCTCGTGTCGGGGGACTCTTGGCGGCTGACGGCGGCTGACGGCGGCTACCAGCTTTGGAAGTTGAAAGCGGTCGGTCTTCAACCATGTTGTGTTGTCAAATCAACCAGAATCTTTAGTCACATTGGGTAAAATTGCGGAGATTTGTGGTGATTGGACATAATTTCAGGGCAGCACAGAATTTGCGAGGATTGGCTGAATTTGCATTAAAAGTTGAGATCGCAACATCGCGATTTCCTGGAGGGTGTGCCTTTCTCTACTGAGCAGGGGGTGGAGTCTTTTCTGCTAATCATGGCTCTTATAATAATGGGACTATGGTGTCCAGATGGCTCCGTGCTTGATTCTCCATCAGAAGGACAGTTGTTGTTGTTGAGTCTTTGAAAGTCCCAGTAACACTGAGGGAATAGATCAGAAAGCCTATTGTTGGTTAAACACATGCTCTCCACAGGCTCGTCCTTCACTGTGTGAGATGAGATGAGATCTGAGTGACCTTTGGGAGCATTTTTCTGTCTTAATGAATATCATTGGTATTCATCCATGGCACAGCTTAACCACATTGATCTCTGTTACGTTCCCTTGGTTCCTGCGCTTCAATCGATGCATTTCAACAGGAACTTTCCATGGATGGAGCGTCAGGAGATGGACTTTGATGTGAAACGTGGGCTTGGATCCAGATCATGTCCACCACTAACCCTTCCTCATCCTCCTCATCCTCAGGAGACTCAGGCTTTAGATCTGTAGAGGCCTAGAAGCTGCTGATAGATTCTGCGAGCTGTGGACTTTTTCCACTTTCTATGAATTGTTCTCACATTACTGTCGATATACCACACATACACACGCATATATACACACACCAACACACAAACAAGCAAAGACACATGGTTGACCATTGAATATGACGTTCCCACGTAATATACAGACTTTGTCTCTAAATAAACCGAGTGTTACTCCATCAACAACCTAATGGAGGCTTCACAGATTCAACACTCTCTCTCTCTCTGCCTCTGACCCTGTCACTCTACCACTGCCAAAGATCCAGTATTCATGTGAGATGATCACACCTGTGCAGCAAAACGGATCGTCTTCTCTTTTAGAGCTCAGATTTCCTGGTAACATTTTACATGAAGTTTTACACATAAAAGCTGACATTACGCTGTCATTAATATGACATGACACCTGTCATCAGCATGAATAAGGTGTCATTAAGTGTTGTTCGTTACCTTAACCCTTAACCAAAAAACAAAACACTTTTTCAAGGAAAACTCCCTCCCTGGGGAAAATGGCGTGAAAGCATGTCATTTTTTTAAAAAAATTCAGATTGTGTACAATGTTCGTTTATTTCAGTTTAAATAACATTTTAATCATGCAACATATTTTTCAAGTTGTATTCAGTTTTTTTGCCATCCTTGTGTTCTGTAATAGTTGTATTTTTTGTAGTTTGTAGCAAAAAATGATGCAATATGACACAGTTTTAACCCAAATAATTCGGGCAACCAAATTGTACTTGCGCTTTCGACGCTGTCCAAAGACGGGACAGTGTGAGCGTCCGAGTCCCTGACAGCTCTCGCTGCACTGTGCCTCATATGACGGTGCATAAAAGTGTTTTGGATTTTTGACAGTACAGTATGTGACGGCTCTTCTACGCCAGCAGCACTGAATGTTTATGGAGCTGTCCAGCAACTTAGCTGTAAGCGCGTCACGCTTCCCAAAAAAATCTAAATATGATGCATGTTTTTTTCATATTCTATCACTTGAAAAACTGACTTAACTTAGAATACTACATGCACCGGTTACTATAACTAAATAAAGAATATAAAATCCAAACTCACCTGGTACGATGGCAAATTTGGTCATCTGAGTTAGCAAAGTGCTCCAGACAGCCGCTCTATTTGACTCAGTCGTCTCCGCAGGTTTTCAGTTTGCAACTCATTGGCCATTACTCCAGTTTCTGGCAAAACACAATAATTGTGGTCAGGAGCCATCACCTCCATCTCAGATTCCAATGAGTCCTCAGTTGGATCTTCAGCCACAGGACTCTCCTGCCGTGGCCTACGTTCCCACACACCGGGTCTTTGCTCAATCAATGAGTAGTTGTTCCACTCACATAGAAGTGGCACAGCCCCCATTTTTAGCAGTCTCCTTCCCTGTGGTGTAAGCACATTATCACTGGGTAAGAAATACATACTCGTGTCTCTACTTGGAGTGAAGTTTTCTTTCAGGATTTTGGCTAGCCATTGCTGACACGCTGCAGTGGAAGCTAATACAGGAATTATACCGTGAGGAACACGTACATCTCGGTATATCAACAGTGTAATGCACCATTCCACCACTCGCTAGCTTCGCTAACAATAACAACAATCCAGGTTGATTGGCAGAACCTGGAACCGGAACTCCTCGCCCACACACACTGTGACCGGAACTTATTGGACGCCATGTTGTGCACGTAGTGAATTGTTTGGTAGTGCACCTACTCACTGTCTGTACTGGTTAGTGACATCAGGTCAAAATCTGAAAAAATATGTACGTGCTTTTTTACCCCACAAGGAACACCATAACCCTAACCCTACCCCTACATTACCCCACGACATCCCTCCACCTAACCCAAAAAATGCCAACATAGCTCCAAAGGTGTCTTAATTTAGCGAACGACTCTTAATAACAGCCTTCATGACACCTTATTCATGCTAATGACAGCGTAATGTCAGCCTTATGTATAAAACTTCAAGTAAATTGTTATCAGAATTGTGATGTTTATCGCATCGCAAAATGTAAATGTCAGATAAACGTGTTCAGACAGCAGTCACGTTACAAATATCAGATATGTATCAGATTTAGGACCAGATATGAAAGTGTCCCGGGTGGGATTAGTGCTGTTAAAACCAGCGTTGTGCTAGTTACTGAAATAACATAACTAGTTACGGTTACTAGTCATTTCAGTTATTATTTTGATTATTTAAACCAGAAAGTAGTGAGATACTGGAAAAAGTAACTTTTTAGTAACTTAGAATTAGATAGTTATGTTATTTTTTGTGGGTCATTAGTGTCTGTACAGCTTCATATCAGAGCTGTAATAATATAATAATCCACTGTTGATCAACTGTGTGGTGGAGGAATAGTGGTTAATGAAGCTGGCTTAATAATCAGAAGGTCAGTGGTTTGAATCCCTCCTACCACTACTGATCCTGTATTAACATTGTTTTGGATAAAAGCCTCTGATAAATGAAAAGTTATTGTATCCAACCCTACAGTTTATAATCATTTACATTAACAGAACTAAACTCTGCTCAGTATTAATCTTTACAAAACCAATCTGACTCAAACACTAAGTATTCTTTCAATACCAGTTTATTAACCCGAGACCAGCAGAAACTGAACATGTTACAAGGAATTGTGAAATAAATAAAGCCCAAAACAACATACATATTATTCAGAATCAAAGATCAAAAATTAAAGTATCTTCAGAATCATAATGTACAACATAAACAAAAAAAGTTTCTAAAATAAATGAAAGCAATCTGAATTAACATAAGGAATACATTTTAACCAACTCTGCTTTATAAAAACTGCTATAAAACAACCATAAATTATGTGCATATAAAGCACAAAACAGCTGCTCCAAAATTAAAACTGAGCCATTTTTCAACCTTAGCACAAGGTAATAGTTACACCTTAACATATGTAAAGTAAGCTGTGCACATTCTGCTGTAGTATATGCTTATAAAAATAAATATGGAAAAAAAATCACTACATTTTTCAGAGCTACACTATACAATGCATAGAGGACATGCTATCACGCTAACGAGCTGCTGTTAGCGGTGACCCCACAGTAGCGACAGGCTGCTTATTTTTAACAACATCCTGTTTGCTGATCTGTCTCTGGATAACAGTCACAATCCGTTAAAATCCAGCCGCTGTTGTTTTGGTGCAGAGGCTTCCACCACGTCCACCAACGCAGCGTTAGCTTAGCTTCACCAATGTTTGTATCATTTGAAGGCAGATTATTAATATAATTTGCGTATTTCCACTTTGAGAGGCTCACATTGACTCGTCATGATTAGCGTAAACAGAGACACAGACAATGCTTCTTCTTCTTCTGTTTTACGGAGGTTGGCACGGCATCCAGCAAAAATATGTAGCGCCACTGTAAACAGGAAGTACTCTGCAGCTAGTAAAGTAACGGATAAACACACCATAATATAACGGTAACTGTGTTTATCTCTTTTAAAAGAAAACTGTCTAACAGATCACTGTAGACTCGTGTAGAAGACAAACTAGCACCTGAAAGCAGTATTTTTCACTTAATAGTTTTCCTTAATGGAATTCCATCCAGATCTTTCTGTGACGATCTAAAGCGTTCATTACTGAGTGGTGGATGAGTTCAGGTGAACTATTGCAGAGCTAAAGTAGTTGCATGAGGACACGGTGAAGGAGGAGATTGTGATGATTTATACATCGAGCTGATCTAATGTTCAGAATCACTCATTAGAACATCAAACCTGAATAATTCAGCAAACATCAGAGAGCATGAAGCTCAGCGCGAGCAGACAATCAGATGAGCTGACATTGATCATCTGACATAATCAATGTATTACACTAAACATCACATAGCATTAAAGCTAGTGATGAATAGTTGAAACTATCCACGGAGTCACGCCTTGATTCGACATGTCCACGTAGTGAAACTCACATCCTGAGCTGGAACTTTAGAACCTTTAAAATCTAATCAGAGCAGATGATCTGTGATGCATATTACTCTGACACTGTTCCTGGAAATACGGTGGACAAATAAGGAGGTGAAGGCCTGGAAAGATCTGCAGAGGTTTATTTTGTCTGTTGGAAAGTGGAAAGATCAGGGTTTGTTTTTACCTTAAAAACACACAGAATCTATGAAACAAGTCAAACTAAGGTGATGAAATGAGTTTCCTGTTCTGGAAGTAGCCGTGGAATCTATGGAAGGAGTTGTTCTTCTTCTGGTGATTCATCCTGTTTGTTTCTACTGATGTGATCATCATTACCGTGTGTGTGTGTGTGTGTGTGCGTGTGCGTGTGTGTGTGTTTGTGTGTGCGTGCGCGTGCGTGCGTGTGCACCTATCTCTGCTCAGTAACCATCATCATGGAGACGTGACAGATATGCTGTCCAGGCTCCTCCCATCAGAAAATTGAATCTAAATAGGATTTTTTTTTTCTCTTTCCACGAGAGTCACATTATGTGACGAGTTTGACATGCATGGATGAGTCACACAGTGATGTAGCTTTTTAATTAAAACCACCTCTCTCACACACACACACACACACACACACACACGTTACAGACACACACACACACACACGTTACAGACACATGAACCAACCTGTGTTTTTTCCAGATTACTTTAAAATGGTACATTTGATGAACTTAAACATCAATGTCTGTGTTTTGTTTCATGACTCATACATTTTCTAGTGTGAGCAGCTCAAAAAACAATGTTGGTTATAATTTTTTACATTGATTTCACCTTTCACTGTTTAACAACTCATCACATTTTATTTAAAGTTTGTATGATTTATGATTACAATTTAATTTCATTTAGCAGAAGGATCATTTCAGGTCATTTGATCAAAAGTCCCACACACTTGTCCCATACCCTGTCATATACCCTGAAACTGTTAGAATTTAGAAAAATACCATGAT
The DNA here is from genome assembly GCF_900634775.1 of Gouania willdenowi. NCBI lineage: Eukaryota > Metazoa > Chordata > Actinopteri > Blenniiformes > Gobiesocidae > Gouania > Gouania willdenowi. The sequence continues at coordinate 41,623,951 of NC_041048.1, forward strand.
ATACATTTTTGTTGATAGCGCCCAGCCCTAGCCTCAGCTCCCTGTAATGTGATCAGCATAGAGCTATGAACATAGACTGTACACATCATCAATGATTAGTCACAGATATGCATTGGTTCTAGGCTCACACACTCTGGAAATATGAACATATACTTTAGTTTTTACTTTTTTCATTGGTCCATAACTGTATGTGGGAATGTAAGAAAAAAGTCTGATCTGTTTTAATTTATAGTATAAAGTTTACTCTTTATTGGGATATAAAACATTTTCTTTATGTGACCAACTTTGGGTTATTTCACCACTTGTGAATATTGAAAATCCTTTACATGAGGACATTGTAGCTTGGCTCTGTGTCTAATAATCATTTATTGTTTATTAGTTTTTTACTGGTGTCAGAGGGAGAACAGATGATAATCAGGTGTAAACCTAGAGAAGCATATCCAAGGTGAAGAGAACATGAATGATTGATTCCATTCCAGTCTCACCATTCTACATACTGCAGCTTTAAGTCCCCTCCACAGCGTATTTACTGAATGACTTGCTGCTTTTGTTCATCGCTTTGGATAAAAGCATTTGATAAATGAAAGCGTAAATGTTTTGGAATGAATAAATAAAACACAGATATTTATCTTTGTTGGTTCTGAAAGCTTCACAAATTTACTCTGTTACAGTCGTCGGAGGTGATGTTTTTCAGATTATTCAGATTATTGAGGTTCTCAGAGTCGCCTTGAGGATTTCTGATCTTTACCTTTTTACGTGCATGGTTTAGGTTTGCCAAGCGACTCGGCCTCTAATAGCTTTTTATATCTGTCCATTAAAACCAATAAAGTATTTACTTTACTTTGTGTTTGTTGTATCGCTGAAATATCTTCCTTTGTTTAATTTTCATCATCTGGGTAGATTTTAGAGCCTTTTTTTTTTTTAAATATTTGCGATTTATTCACTTTTTAGTGTCTTTTTTATTGTTATTTATTGTCCTGTTCTAAATAGATGTTCAATGACGTTATATTTTAAAGGCCTTATACTTCTCACAATATGAACATTTATTAAAATATATTACCAAACTATGATGTACCCAGCCCTAGAGTATGTGCTGTAGGTTTAACATTGGAATGTTGATGTACAGTCTTGATTTTGCTCGTTTTATAGTGATTGTACGGTGGCTGGTAGGTGTCAGAAGATTTGCAAATACAAAAACACAAAGGCAAAAATTAAATGCAAAAGCTACAAAATGAACGGAAGCATCACGACAATATTTCATCGGTAACGTTTCAAATTGAAATATAATTTTCAATGCAAATAAATTCAGTTACAAAATACAATTTAAATTCTCTAAGTCCTTATTCAACGTGTTTTAACATTATTTTTATAAACAAGTTGACTTCCGATTATGTAGTTTAATAGCTATGATTAGCCATGTTATAATGCTCAAGTGATTCTAAAAGTTAAATATAAGATAATTATTATTATACGATACCAGTTAATGTTCTATCATAAGGTGAAACCCTAGACTCGTACAAAGCTACATTTATCTCAGCTGAAGTTTTAAAACAGAAAACATTCTTTGGATCTTTTTGCTGAGTTGTGTGCGTGGAGATAATCTAAGCTAATCGCTAACCATACGAGCTGACCACAATAGCTAGCCATAACAGCTAGCCATAACAGTTAGCCATAAGAGCTAACCATAAGCGCTAACCATAATAGCTAACCATAATAGCTAGCCATAAGAGCTAGCCATAACAGCTAACCATAATAGCTAGCCATTAGCGCAAACATTATAGCTAACCATACTAGCTAACCATAATAGCTAGCTATAACAGCTAACCATAATAGCTAGCCATAACAGCTAACCATAATAGCTAGCCATTAGCGCAAACATTATAGCTAACCATACTAGCTAACCATAATAGCTAGCTATAACAGCTAACCATAATAGCTAGCTATAACAGCTAACCATAATATCTAGCCATAACAGCTAGCCATAAGAGTTAAACATAAGAGCTAAACATAAGCGCTAACCATAAGCACTAACCATAATAGCTAGCCATAACAGCTAACCATTATAGCTAGCCATAAAGGCTAAACATAATAGCTAGCCATATGCGCTAACCATAACGGCTAACCATACTAGCTAACCATAACGGCTAGCTATAACAGCTAAACATAATAGCTAGCCATAAGCGCTAACCATAACAGTTGGAGTGTCGCTTCTATTTGTTTTGCAGCTTTTACATCCGTATTATGGTGTTAGCATTCATGTTTTTATAAACATGCTAATCGTCTGACGTCAACCTGCCACCGTGTGATATTTGTTGTGAATAATTGGTGGTTTGTTTACATGTGATTCAGCATGTTTTATGGTTGTAAATGATCAGCTGTTGTTTACGTCCCTCACAGATAAACATGTCGACTCTGCGCTTTGGTCAGAACCTGCTGAAGGCGTCGGTCGTGTTCCTGAGAACTGAACTGTCCTTCGCTCTGGTCAACAGGAAACCAGTGGTGCCTGGACGTATCTTTTCATGTCATGTGGACTGAAGGTAGGAAGGCTGGTCTATTACCATGGATGTGTTACCATGGGCACCAGGTTACGGCTGTAGGAGTTTGTTCATATGGAAATAAGAAGATATTGATCTGATAACGGTCAGTGTTGATCACTGATCACTTCCTGCCTTACACTATGCTCTGCTGTCTGTTTCTAATGCTTTGATAGATTATATTAAATACAGTTAGATTATGTCCTGAAGATGAGGGTAAAACATCTGCAGCTCGACTCTTCATCCTTTATTGGTTCAGTTTTCTCATGAGTCAACACATCATATGTTCAGACTCACTACTGTTAGTATAAACTACAAAGTCAGAATGAAGATTGTCTTAAAATCTATTTATGTAAGTGAAGGTGTTGATCTGAACTAATAAACTATGAGTTGATCACAGTTGATCCTGTTAAATGTTACACTGAGATTCTAAAGGAAGAAAAAAGCTCAGCAACAATAATAGAACGACACCATTCGTACCCGAGTCGCATTAGTCTCAGTTTGTGTTTTTTTATGATAAACTTTAATTCTTCATTGATTTGCTCACAGACCTAAAAAGTCCAAGAACCCTAGTTTGAGAACCACTGGTTTGACTCCTGCTCAGTGACATAGTTTCACACAGTTTGGAGATAAATTGAGTTTCACTAATAAATCCAATGTTTGTTGTCACTGGGTTCATTAAAATGACATCATCATCTCAGGCCTGGACTACGATCTGGATTTCCTCTTTTTCCTGGTTTTATTGTGTTGCTGTACTATGACAGTAGCTAACATCTCACCATGCTAATCACCATCATCTGAGCCAGTGTGTAAGCCCCGCCTCCTGACCAGTCACTTCTCTTGTAAAACAACCTGGTTGGTGCAGATCTGACAGCTGAGTTTATAAAGATTATGAATGGAATAATTAATCATTTAATTTACAGTCAGCTGATGAAGCATTAACTCATTAACTCACTAATTTATTCATTCCACATGTAAAACGTCTTTGAGTCCAAAAAATGTGATAAAATATGAATATATATGAATGCGTGCGTGTGATAAATTGAATAGAATCACGTGTGTTATGTCATAAAGTGAAACTGTCTGTTAATCATCCCATGGATTAATATTGATCATCATTAACAGTGACATCACTTCCTGTCTGTGTTTTTTTCTTCCTGTTTTTTCTGTTGCTTTTGGTCTGAATTATGGATTTTAATTTTTTATGTTTTTAAATAATTATTCCTCAATAGTGACGTAAGTTACTCTACACAGTTTCTCTGTGATTGTGATTGGTCTGACGCTGTTAACTCCGCCCCCGTCACAGGAGCGCACACGTAGCCAGGCTGAAATCACATGGGTTAGTCAACGTGTTTATATCCCTCTTCATAGTACAGATAATGTTTGGTTAGCTGAAGCTAATGCACAGATACCAGGATAAACTGATCCAGGATAAACTGATCCAGGATAAACTGATCCAGGATAAACTGATCCAGGATATACTGATCCAGGATAAACTGATCCAGGATATACTGATCCAGGATATACTGATCCAGGATATACTGATCCAGGATAAACTGATCCAGGATATACTGATCCAGGATAAACTGATCCAGGATATACTGATCCAGTATATACTGATCCAGGATAAACTGATCCAGTATATACTGATCCAGGATAAACTGATCCAGGATATACTGATCCAGGATAAACTGATCCAGGATAAACTGATCCAGGATAAACTGATTCAGGATAAACTGATCCAGCTTCAGAGGACAGGCCCCAGAAGTCTAAGGGGAGGAGTTTGAGAACCACGGTTTGAAGTTGGTAAATATTTAGTATTTGTGTGTTTTTGTGTTCTGAAAGTGTGTTGTCCTTTGTGGCTAACTTAGCGTTGATTTAGCGCTGTCCTTGGTGCTGAAACATGGCAGATTTGACGGATGTTCCGTAACAGGCGATTGTTGGTGCTTCTTTAAGGTTTTAGGTGAATTAGTTGTTTGTGTTGACGTGATATTATTGCTTTAGTTTGTAAAAGGTGCTTTAAATAAAAGCTAGAACAACACAGCGTTTGTTCAGGGACCTGATGATTTACTAATTACAGTCCAACTTAAGTTGATACTTTTATCTAAGTTTGGTCTTTGAAGCTGTTTCATTCATTCATTCATTCCTGTATCTGCGTTAATTAGTTTTCATGTCTGAACGTCATTATAACATATGTTGTAACACGTGTCACTGCAGCAGCGTTGGTGAAAATAAACAGAATAAATGAACAACATGTGCAGAGTGAAGGCGTGATGGCAGCGCGGGGGTCAAAGGTCAAACGCCGCCATCTGTCTTCTTTCTCTCTCCTCCTGATGTTCACACTGTTCCATCTTTCTCCATCTTTTTCTACTCCACGTAAACACACCGGCTGCACGATGGAGATCTTGTTAAAACTCCTCCTGTTGCCTAGCAACAGAAGCACTCTTTGCTAAAGGGAGCCTGCCCTCGAACTGAGAGCCACGTAAACAGATGTTTTAGTAAACAACAACAATACAAAGCATGGAGACAATCAGAAAGCCCGGGGGGCGGGGGTTACTGTAACCGTGCTCGTGTGTTTCCATTGTGTTCGACTCAATGTTGAAGCTGCACAAAAACAAGCACGATGTGTACAGGAGGAGGTTAGAGAAATACAGAAGTTTGGCTTCTTTTTAGCGTTTGATTTATTCATGAAAACTTTTCACTTTCTCTCTTTTTTTTTGTTTGAATAATGCACATTTTTCCCTCCCAGACGCATAATTATTTCCTCAATAAGAACATTTAAAGTGCGACACTGACCCCATCACATATAATGTAAATATATATGACATGATGATTGTGTTAAAAACTATTTCAGTTCATTGAAAACAAGTAAATGTACAAATAACAGATTTTACAAGTGATTCCATTACTTTAAGGTGTGTGAATATCATTTAATTCAAAACAATCACTATCATACGATGATGGTGTTAGGGCCACAATGAAATGAAATAAAATAAATCTGAGCACTACAAGATTAAAGTCGTAATATTTTGAGATTAAAGTCGTATTATTTTGAGAATAAAGTACTAATTTTTCAAGAATAAAGTTGTAATTTTATGAGAATGAAGTCGTAATATTTTTAGATTAAAGATAACAAAATAAATATGAATATGTTTGTCTTTGAGTAATTATTTCAGAATACAGAATTCTTACTTCATTTTTTCTGTTAATGCAGTTTTTCTTGTTGATAATTGCATTTTAAAATATGTTTGGGATGATGTTTCATAAATATGATTTGCTTTATTTTAGTCATTAGGGTTTGTTTTATCAGCGTAAAATATATAAAATAAATGAAAGAGCTGCAGCGTAAAATATATAAAATAAATAAAAGAGCTGCAGCGTAAAATATATAAAATAAATAAAAGAGCTGCAGCGTTGGATTAGTTAAAGCTCCAGTTATGATATTATCTTATTGTCTCCTACACAACAGTAATCCTATGATTCTACTTTTTCTTGAGGTTGCAGGAGGTTTGTTATTGAATGTTTTGCTACTAATAAAGTTTACAAGGCTGTCCGTCATCATCATGGATCTGAAACATGGCTTATTCACTAGCATAGTTAGCGAGGCCGTTTCTCCGTCTGTGGAAAGCAAATACCTTAAATATATATTTTACTAAGACATAAAATCTGCTACTTTTAATCAAATTTAGTCAAATCCAACATTTTAAAAAGGATCAAGTCACATTGGGTTGAATCAGAATCAGAAATACTTTATTGATACCAGTGGGAAAAAACCAACTGTTTACAGTCTGAGGCCTGAGAAATATTGCAGATGAAAAGAATAAAAAAACAGTTTTATTGCACTGCATACATTTAACATCTGTATACGTTGCTATATCTTGGTCGTAAAACAGTCATAATGAGAATGATTCATTTTTAATACAACAAAACCTCAATAATCCATCATTTTAATGTGGTTTTGCTACATTACTCTCCCATTTCTGACACGCCTACATCACATTTCAATGACTTTTCTTTTCTTTTCAGCTCTTATAAACACTTTCCACCACTTTTCCACCTAATGTCACATATGTTTTCACCATATTTTATGCTTATTTTTGCCAATTTAACCACATTTACCATTTGTTATACCCATTATTTGCCAGATTAAATTAATTGTTTAACCCCTCTTCCCATTTCTGCCACTTTTAAGCCAATATTGACACTTTGAACCCTTTTACCGCTTTTTTGTTTCTAATTTGCATCTTTTAACCAACTTTTGTGGTTTTTAAAATCCCATTTCACCACTTTTTTTGTCACATTTAACCCATTTTTTTCTGATTAAAACAATCTTTTTTTAATTTAGTTTTTCAGAGTATTGCAGTGCATACGTGCAAACACTTTATATCTGTATTCGTAGCTGTACACGTTGGTCGTAAAACAGTCATAACAAGATTGATTCATTTAAAGTACAACAAAACCTCAATAATCCTACTTTTTTTTTTACTTTTTCAAAAACTGGGATGTAGAAAACCAAAATAAAAAGTAGAAAAACAATAGCATTCTCAGTGAAGTCCTGAAAAAAAAAAGTAAAAGGATAAAACTTGCAGCAACGCATCATTATCAGTTTACCTCTTTCCAGTGTAAAATGTACCAACTTATAGTATAGCAGTAGTATGGGGGCGTGGTCTGTTAGTAGTCCTCTGTAGAATACTGTCTGGAACATATCTGCATTATTAACATATTTTTTGTATGGTTTGGTTTTAGTGATATATTTAGTTGTTTAATGCACAATGCTCATGATGATAATGATCATGGATGTTTAAATCTGTGTAAAGCAGAAATAAATTAGTGTTAAAGGTTTGATGTGTCAGCAGAAAGGTCTGAATGTGTGAATATGTGCATCTCTCCTGGGTAGAGTCAGAACTGCGCCCACTAGAGGAAAAACACAAAATTGCGGTGCAAAAAAGTGCTAATTTTATGAAAAATGTAACTCCAGTGGACACATTTTATTCCCCTGAGTCTCAATATGTGGTTTGTTTTTGGCTCGGGGCCGAATTGAGGCAGCAGAAGTTTGGTGTGCTTCAGCAGCAGGGTCGGGTTAATGCTAATGCTGGCTGATGGAGAGGCGTGTAAACCTGCTACTTGATGGAGCGTGAGATGAACTCTCACGAGACTTCATACAAGATTTTTTTAAAAATTGCCACCTAAACAGTGTTGATAAAGTTGCTCAAAATGTGGGAAACTTCAATCTTTCCTGGATTTTAACGATTCCATCGGTGCTAAATGGTATGGAATCATTTACGAACATGTTAAACGATAGAAGGTGATTCCGTCTGCCGCCTACGCTTCTGGACGTCGCAGACATTGTGATAGTTTTTAGGTGTTGCTCTTCAGACACAACAGACAGACTGACTGTTTCTATATCCAATGTTCCCAATATTTTTCATCCTATTCATAAAGACACATTTTTATCCACATCCTTGAAAAATTATCAATTTGTAAATTAAGCCAATAAGTATTTTTTTTTCCATTTGATGTATTTAATTCACTGTGTTTTATCTATTCACTTATTGTGGGAGGTTCAGCGTTTGTTCGTCTTCTTATTCTAAATAATTGTTTATTCATCCCAAGAACAAAGTTTTAAAGTGATGAATATTTCCTCCATTATTTTGTGTAAATCGTCTCCTCTGAACAACGCCAGCATTTAACACTTATTTACTGTGTGATGTGTTTATAAATAATCTTATCAAACATTTCCACAAATATGAGTTCCTGCTTTTTCATATCAATTCACAGTAAATCTGTTGTTATAAGTAAAATACTTTGAATCAAATAAGGATTAAATACAAGTGCACACATTACAGTAAAATTAAATAAAATAAAATCAGCATGTGTTATTATTTATCTAAGCTTTAATATCAGTACAACTACTTTAATAAATATGTAATTAAAGAGGATAAATCTAGGGTAATAAATACATTTTTTAAATGTAATATTAAACCTTTCCTCCTAATGAATGTCTGAGATAATTAATTACAGGACTGACATTTATGGTTCTGTGTTTTTTTACATAAAAGCTTTCACATTTCACACCGTTCAGAACGTTCAAACGTTCACAACAAAGAACAGACGTGGGCAACTGGTGGTCCGTGGGCCTCATGCGGCCCTCGGTCTAACTCTGTGCATCCCCCAAAGTAACAGCACAAAGTGACAGAGAAATAACACAAAACAACAGCAAGAATACACTAAAATATATCAAAAAATTACAACATTACAGAACAATACAAGAAAAGTGCATAAATTAATTCATAAACACACAAAACTACTTTAAACATGAACAAAACAGCAACAGAAAAACACAAAATGACTCCAAATAACACAAAATGATGATAAAAATGCACAAAATGTCTCAAAAAAACTTACAAAATTACAGTAAAATGACAATAAAAGTACACAAAAAGACAAGAAAAACACCCTCAAAATGACAAGTACACAAATACACATACAATGTGACTCCAAAAGACATATATTTTACAGGAACAATACACAAAAGGACAAGAGACATAACAAGCAAAACAAACCAACAACACAGAATGACAGAAAAACAAAGTTTCTCTAAAAATGATTTGTTCTTTCCTGCATTTATGCTCAGATTGGTCACTTTTCTAAAAGCTGGTATGAATGTTGATATTAATGGTTCCCACCTCTGCTGAAGAAGAACCCAGAATGTTTAAAACGTGGATAAATGGCTCCTGGTTGGTCGTGGAGTGAAGCTGTCGCTGTCCGTGGTGCAGAAGGCGTCTGTTACAGACAGCTGTGATAAATCCATCTCTCCATGGAGAAAAACACACACATTAACATCTTGTTCTCAGACTGGGAAACTGGGAAATCTCACAGCTACAGCGTGGTTTATATAATGCCTCCAATCACAGATACACATTTTAGTGCTGAGCGTAGAGAGACACCAGTTGGGTTGTTGGAGGGAAAACATAGATACACTCAGACAGCACAGCTCAGATTAAAAAGGGATGTGAATTATGCAACATAGAGCTCACATTTATTCTTATTTTTTAGTCGTTTCATTGATATTTCTTATTTGTTTCAGTTTTGAGTTATCAAAAGGAGGCAGTGAATCATATGTAGATCATGTTGTTTTCTGATCAATAGGTTGATTGACTGAAGGTTGTGTTTCTGGAATAGTTTAGGTTTTTGTGGACTTTTCAGTCATTTTGTACATTTTTGTTGTCATTTAGTGTTTCTTTTATCATTTCTGTGTATTTCTGTCTCCTTTTTGTGTTTTTTTGCTCATTTTGTGCGTTTTCAGAGTCATAAGTCACCCACTGAACCCCCCCCACCACCCGATCCCCACCTCCATGATGACATTATCTGCTGCACTATATATATATATATATTTATATTTATCCTATTTATCCTTTATTCTCTATCTATCCTTTATTTATCCCTCATCCTTTATATTTATCATTATTATTATTATTGTTGCTGGGTTGTTCTTTGTTTGTTTTTTATTTATTTTTGTTGTTTGTTTTGTGCACCAACTACCAAGACAAATTCCTTGTACTGTCCTTAAAACTGTACATGGCCATTAAAACATTTCTGATTCTGAGAAATGAAACTTTAACCTTTTTAGTCCGGAGTTTTGGTTGTAAATATTGAACAAGTTTAATATTTACATTTGTTGGCCCCGCCCCATTTCAGAACAGGTTATCAGGACAAATTGACTCTGAACAAACCTCAGAGCACAGGATCATCTCATAAAACAGAAGTTAATCTGGAGGTTCTTCTCTTTGGTCAGAATCCTGGTTTTCCTCTGTGAGAACCTCCTAACGTCTTGTGATGGTGTGTGTTGGGTGTGTATAGACCACTGGTGTGTGTTGGGTGTGTATAGACCACTGGTGTGTGTTGGGTGTGTGTATGGATCACTGATGTCCTCAGGCCGACAGACACACAAACCAAACCAGGTCATGTGCTTCCCTGAGCCCCAGGAAACGTTGAGTCTTGACCTTTTCCTTCCGCTCCTCGTCTGATACGTTGGAGCTGGTCCTCGGGCGTTGTTTGATATCCACTCTGGAGTCTGGGAGATTTCATCCGTACCACACGCTGAGCCGTCACGGCCCAATTCCACTGGACAGCAGCCACAACAAACACCAGCATCGCACGAGGCCACGAGGCACCAAACGCACTCATGCACAGACGGAGAAAGTCCGTCCTCAAACATTTGGCTCAAACGCTTCTTTTTCTCTTTCTTTTCTTCTTCCTTTAGTTAAATAGAAGATAAAAAACAACATGAACCCACTTGTGTTTCATTGGTGACAATTTAAGAAAAACACAACAGTTTAAATGAATCTTTAAAAATCACCACATTATATAATAATCCTTAAATGTCAAATATCTCTGTGTGTTTCTATTGTTTCTTTTCTTCTTAAATGTCATGACGATTGTTTGATGGAGGAAATAGAAATCAGTGTGTGTCCAGATGAGCTGAACATATGGATCCTTCACAGAAATATGATTTATTCTGAGATTAAAGTGAGAGCTGTATGTGCACCAATAGATTGCATATCAAACATAAGGCCCGGAGGCCAAATCCGGCCCTTTGAGAAACCAATGTGGGCCGTAAGAGAAACTAAAAACAAAAAATGTGCAGAAAAAATATTGAAATGTGATGTAGAAGTGTCAGAAAAAGTGATGAAAATAGGTTAAAATATGGAAAGTTTGGTGTAGTTGCAGAAAAAAGGGTAAAAATAAGCAGAAATGGGCTCAATTTATTCAGAAAATATTTTTAGTTTCTTGAAAGCATCTGGAGACCCCCTCCTCCAAATAGAGTCCTGATTATAGAGAAAATTATAATCACAAATATTTTAGTCATAATTTAAACCACGATTATTCAAATGATTATTTTTCACATAAAAAGTTATTTATTTTTTGTAGCAAAAAACTACTTGTTTACCAGTGTTTTTGCTGCGTTTCTCCTCATGTTTCAGACCATTAGCAACAACTTCCCTCGTGTTAGCCTGTAAGCTAGCTTTGGCTTTGGAGAGGGGCGGGGCTGAGGGGAGGAGCTTGCATGTGCATGGATTAAACAACTCAAATTAGTATTAATAACGTGTGTAGGGCTGCCACGATTTTGACCACAAAAAACTCATTGCTATTTTTTTGACAGATATTGCGATTTAAAATGGATATGCATTTTATTTTTTATTCCAAATTCTCTTTTCCACATCAATTTTTTTTAAATTCTGGTTTTTTTTTTTAGAAATATTGATCAATTTTTTCAGAAAAATATTAATTTTTAACTGCTGTGAGGAAACAAAATAATACCAGTAAAAAAGAAAACTATAATTAAACAAAATATAATTTAAAAATAATGAGTAAGATACAATTAAAAAGGTAGATATAAGTTATTCTGAATGCTCCTTTTTATTTATTTATAGGTCATTTAAAGATTTATGAGAACAGCAGTAATGTCACCATGTCTCCCCTCAGGGATCAATGATTTATTGATAAAGATTTGATCAACTTAATTTAAATTAACCTAATTTAAATGATCCTGATGACATCATTCCAGACTGGTAAATGGTTAAACTAAAATAAAAGTGTTATTTCACCACTAGGGTTCAGAATATTGTACAGTATCAGAAGTTATCAATAATCTATGATGTTTCAGACTCTACAATCACTGGTATTGATGATCTCGTCGACAACAACAGAACAACTTTATCCACAGATCTTTTGTAGCTCTGATCAGATGTTTAAACGCTCTGAGCAGGTGAAGATGATTAATGCTGAGTCATGTTTTCACGGAGTGATGCAGCGTTACACAAGAAACGGACGAAGTTTTACAGACACATTAAAGTTAAGCGGGCACTGGTGGCTCTGATTTATGACAGTGATGATTTGTGTAGTTTTTTTTGCCAGATTAGACGGTGTTTGTGGTGGTTTAGATGATGTTTAGATGGTGTTTGTGGTGGTTTAGATGATGTTTAGATGGTGTTTGTGGTGGTTTAGATGATGTTTCTGGTGGTTTAGATGGTGTTTGTTGTGGTTTAGATGATGTTTAGATGGTGTTTGTGGTGGTTTAGATGATGTTTTAGATGGTGTTTGTGGTGGTTTAGGTGATGTTTAGATGGTGTTTGTGTGGTTTACGTGATGTTTAGATGGTGTTTTGTGGTTTAGATGATGTTTAGATGGTGTTTGTGGTTTAGATGATGTTTAGATGGTGTTTGTGTGTGGTTTAGGTGATGTTTAGATGTGTTTTGGTGGTTTAGGTGATGTTGTATGTTGTTTGTGGTGGTTTAGGTGATGTTTAGATGGTGTTTGTGGTGGTTTAGG